>NW_009723058.1:2477-2918 GCF_000703405.1 Apaloderma vittatum
CTGGGAGGGGTCTGTCCCCACCACGGGCAGGTGGACGTGCGGGGTCAACACTCTCGGCGTGTGCGACAGCCGCACGTCTTGGTGACAAACATATGGCAGCACAGATGGGCTGTCTGCAAACAGGGCCAACGCCTCGGCTGCAAACACAAACACGGAGCAGCAGCAAGAAACCGAAACCTCCCTGAAATCGCTCGCCGCAGCCAGGACGGGCCGCGATCCCCTCCGGGCTTTGCTCAAGCCCCAAGGAGGAGCTTGGACCAGCACCACTGGGGACAAATCCTGGCTCCAGCCAGCTCCCATGAGGCTGCCTTGCCTGCTTTCTAGAATATCAGAAGGTTACAGGGTGTTATCAGCAGGTGGAAGGAGTCAGGGTTGAAAGGGAGCAGTAGGAGGTGACCCCAGGGAGATGCTGCCCCGCTCCCCTTCACCGTCAGAAAAGCC
>NW_009723059.1:0-15753 GCF_000703405.1 Apaloderma vittatum
CTCCACCTCAGCCTGACCCAATACAATTGTTTATCTATATAATTTGATGGTGCTGTTTTCAGTACCTGTAGGTATCCATACAAGTCACATGTAGCCATTCTCTCTATTTCAAATCCTGTACTTAAGTTAAACGTCAAGATTCAAGGAAAATCTTAAGCATAGAGGCGGTCTTGAGCATAGCAATCATAAAATGAATTTTTGATTCTTGGAGAAGGAGAGGGGTCATGAGAGCTGCTGCCTTGGATTTCCAGAGGGCAGATTTTGGCCCGTTTCAGAACCTGACAGACAGAGTCGCTTGGGAGGCAGTCCTGAAGGGCAAAGGAGTCCAGGAAGGCTGGACACTTCTGAACAACAAGATCTTATAACTGCAAGAGCAGGCTGCCCCCATGTGCTGAAAGACAAACACCACTGGGAAGATCACTGGCTTGACTGAGAAGAGATTTGGCTGCAACTGAGGAAAAAAAACCAAAACAAACAAACAAACGCCTAAAAAAGGACAATTTATGAGCTTTAGAAGAAGGGACAAGCAACTCAGGAGGACAAGGATGTTGTGAGGTTATACAGGCAGAATATCAGAAGGGCCAAAGCCCACCTAGAACTTAATCTGGCTACTGCCTTAAAAGACCATAAAAAGTGTTCCTATTAACACATTAGCAGCAAAAGAACAGTCAAGGAGAACCTCCATCCTTTATTGGATGCAGGGGAAAACAGTGACAAAGTATGAGGAAAAGGCTGAGGTACTTATTCAGGGAGACTTTGCCTCTGCGTTGAACAGTAAGACCAGTTGTTCTCCAGCCCCTGAGCTAGAAGACAGGGAACAGAGTGAAACCCCCATAATTCAAGGGGAAATGGTGTGCGACCTGCTGCACCTCTTAGATACACACAGCCAAGACTGGTACTTGAAACTGATTTCACTCTCTAAAAAGGTACTCTGGTTCCTAAGAAATATTAAGGACTGGAGCAACACTTCATTTTAATAACACTGATTAGAATAAGTACACAAAGAAAGTTTAGCTACACTGATTATCAACCTGAATATATGAACACCACAGGAACAATTCTTTTGCATGTGAAAGCCATTGCGCATTTATTCTTCAGTATTTTAAGCTCCCTTTAATTTACTTGAATATTTATTCAATATATGCACTTGAATTTTGCTGCATAAGTTATTCAGACACAACAAAAGGTATCAGTACCACATATACCTCTGCATAATTTCCTCTGTATCAGTCAATACTCTTTCCTCCAAGGAAGATTTACATTCCAGTCAAGGGTGGAGAGTCCCAGGGTATGTGCAGTTTTCCCAGGTCTATTTGCCAGAAAAGGCAAAATTCAAAGCAGTGGTACATGAAGTAAATGCTAATTGTGCTATAAAAATAAAAATGCAGATGGGTCAGGATACCAGCAAGGGAAAGGAGAGAAGCAAAGCAAGAAACACTACCCAGAGCCATGAGGAAGAAAACTATGGAGCCGAGTCCTAGACTACTAATTTTCAATCTGAAGCAGCTTTTAATAAGCAGATTTTAATTTTCTGTTTAGAAGACCAAGGAAAACCACGTAAGTTGAATCTTAGCTCTAAATATAGCTACAAGAGAAGCAATTCATCAGAAGCCAAAGTCCCTGGTCATGTTTGCAGTGGAAACTTGTTTACGCATCTCAAACTAGAAACATAGCTTCTCCAAAATCCTATGAAAAGATTCCCCTTACATTGCCAAATAAGTAATGAGTTTTACCATAGCTAGCAAAAATTTTATCAGGAGTTATTTACTTCACTATATTGAAACAGAAATGAAAAGCAAAGACCTACACCCTTCTGCCTTGTACTGACATCTTCCTCTCTAAGCGTAAATAAGCTGTGAATTCTGGAACAAACCACAGTAAATGTATACAGGCTGAGCCAAGTTCCCCCTTACAAGGATTTCAAACAGAAGTGTTTCAGTTTCACATGAAGGCGCACTGCTCTGTACTGGCAATAAAAATACAGTTAATGTCTGGTGTCACAAGACCTGTTGTCCAAGTCTTTTTTCCCCCCACAGACAAGCTCCTTTCATCATGATATTTGTCCAAATACCTGTCAATACTTCAGATGTTTGACAAAAGCAACATTGCTCTTTAACAGGCTACAAGTTAATCTGAAGAGAGCTTCTTCAGCTTTCCTTGGTGAAACGTTTTCTTACCCAATCTTCCTTCCCACCTTCATCTACCCGGGAATAGTTGCTGCTCTTCTGCAGCTGCTGCCTGCCAGGCCGGTCCCACCACACTGTTTCCTTCAGAAGGGACTCTGTGACCATCCCTTATTTCTCCTACAATACTCAGCCAAAGGACTACAAAGTTTACTGTGCCTTTTGAGGCCACCATAATATGCTTAGTATTGCACTTTTTTAAAAAGATTACATTTCACCGTAGTTACCAATGACAAACCCTTAGACTGCAACTGCAAATAACGGTATTAGATATAACATTATTGCAATCCTACTTACTTTCTATAGTGCAATAAGCATGAAAAGCTCCTTGACTTGAGGAGAGGACACATGCGCGACATGAAGTGAACACCGTTGTTTTGCATGACCTTCAATTTCCAATAGTAGTCCCTAACACAGAGGACTTCCTAAGATCAGCTGTTGCTGATAACACTTCTTTGCCTCTTCAGGTTTAATGGGTTCTTGATAGAATCATCTGAAGTAAGTCTTCATTTTAAACAATAAACTCTCATTAAATAAAGCTTCTTTCCAACTTCAGAGTCATAGCCTATGCTTATAGCAACAGCTTGGTACCGAAACTTTGCTAACGTAAAGAAAAGCACTAACTAGTATAGTCAAGCTGCCTACTTTGTAGATGAAACCCAACAAAACCAGGAATTGTTAAAGTAAAAAATATTGTGGCAAGGTGCCATATTTCATCCGTTTTCAGTAAGTAAGCATCTTGACTACAGACAGAAACTACTAGCACACTTGTCCTGCATGATCAATTTCTTTAAACAAAAGGAAAACCTGAACCAAATAAACTTAGGAATACCAGGAGCCGTTATCCACCTTTGACTTCAAGGGAAGACCTCAAACCCTGCATCTCATGAGCATTCTTTTTCAGAGTTCAGAGGCTGGAAATATCAGTGCTCTTGAAAGGTTTTAAGTTAAAGAAAGTGTTTCTGTTCCTTTCACCAGTTGCAGCTCAGGTGGCTGTTAAGAAGTTACTTTTCTTTCTTACTTGTAAGCTTTTACTAAGCAGCAACTGTTGTGCTCAGAGAAATACTGTTTTATAAACATCATAAAAACATGTGACAAATATGAAGGTATGATAGACTAAATAATGAAGAAAAGAATTTAAGATATTTCTTTTATTTCTTGCAAACTAATATTGCACATGACAGTGTTTTATTGCCAGCAGTTTCTACTAAATTGAACTGAATTTTAGTAAATTTTATTTTTGTTTTACTAAGACAGACAGCATTCCCCCAAGTCTCAGCATCTTTCAGTCAAGCAGAGAGCTATTCAACTGGCCTCCCAGCTCTTTTGTCTTAGTGCTGACAACGGAAAATAAGTCCTCCTTTCATCAGCCATTTGTTACGTCTTTTGTTTCAGCATTATTATTTCTTGTACTCTTCCCTCCCCCTTTTTAGTTCTTTTTAATTTCAGATTGAACTGAACCATTCATTTAGATTTTCTGTAAAATAAGCACTGTGTTTGTATTAGTAACGAAGTTAAGTGAGCATACCCCATACAAAGCTCTGACTAGCTCTATGAACTACCACTAAACAACTGTAGCTCCAGTGAGATGTACCTAGCCATGATATGAAATAATTTTTGTAGCTCATTAAGATATGATTAAGATGAAAGTGTCTTTTTTGGTGTATTTGTGAATATTGAATTTTATAGCTTCTTTCTGAAATAACTCTAACTTGAAGTTAGAATGGACCATTGAACTAAAATGTAGGATTTAAACAAGTTGCCTGAAATGTGCAAGATTTTGTTAGAATGAGCTCATACATAGTAAAAACTGATCCATGATTAACATAACGCTTCCACGGTTACAATACAACCCAACAGTTCTCGGAAGACAAGGAATACCTTTGCATCACTTAGATTTCACTCCTGAGCTATGAAAACCTGTTAAGAGGAGTTTCTAAGGCTTACTTGGTTTTCAGTCTGGCACTATTCAGGATTTACAAAAATAATCCATATAATGAGACAAAGTTATAAATGAATTGTAGCTTGTGATTATTTCTGGGAGAAGATTTCCATGGTAAATTAGAGAAAAAAACATGAAAACAATAAGAAGCCATTTGATTAGGGGAAAATGTGCTACACATAAGGCAGCAGAGTCTCATGAACAAATAGGCTTGATAATATTACTGCAAAATAATGGTCTGTGGAATTATTCTAAATTGCCAGTTGAAAGAAACAACAAATTAATGTTCTTGAGGGGAAAAAAAGAAAAAACCCACAAAGCAGGATGTGCTATTATATAAAACACATTAGTAGCAATATTCTATGAAAAGCAGTAAGTCCAGTGTCCACTGGGAAGGCTTCCTCTGGAGCACTGGACATCACACTTTAAAGGAAGATATAAAGAAATTTTAGATTATGTTCTTTAATAAAGCATCAGAACAGATAGATTAAAAACCTCTTTAGAAGACTGAGTGATAACATGAGTGATGAATAAAAAAAACCTCATCAGTTATTCGCTTAGGGCACGCTGAATTCAAAGCAAAAATTAAACTTCGTTGGCAGCAAAAGAAATTGACATTTGCAACAAAAGAAACTGACTTTTTCCATAGGAAAAAAAGTTTTAGGTGGGCACTGGACCATGATATTTATATAGGCTATAAAAACTCTTTGTTGATGGTTTTAAAAATAGGTGGACTAATACTGATTAGAGTCATGGTTACTATTCCATGATGGAATGAAATAGATAACAGTACAAATTTATTTCATCCAGATACTTTTATTCTTCCATGTTCCTCTGACTAATCATAGTATGTAAAGTTTGTGCTGTTGCTGCAAGCATAGTATATAAATAAAAGAGCACTTACACCAAAGATGAATCTTACGTCACTGGAGTAGAAAAAATGATTACACTGAATACTTACAATAGCTGATACTGGAATGACAGGGACACGACTGCCGAGCCATCTCTATTTAAAAAAAAAAAAAAAAAAAGACCTTCCTATCAGCACAGTGCTTCAAAGAAACGGCCTGCTTCTGCAGTTAGATGCTTTGTCTGCAACAGCCACACTGCAAACACATTCAGTTCCTACCTACGTCACCTCAGAAGATGTAACTCATTTCCTACTTCCATGTGTTCTGTGAAAAGCTACATAGGTTTTCTTCTGAAAGAGACAGAAGAAAATAAAGGGAAGCAACTGGCTTCAAAGCAGTGTAAGCAAGTGCCAACACTTTATGCAAAAAAAGAACACATCTACAGTACGATGTGAAAGAAAAATACCATGAGCCAAGGCTGTTCCTCCTTCAGCAGGTTCAAAGGCATGTGAAAAGAATCAAATCCTTGCTTCTTGATATAGATAGGAGAGAACGAGAAATGCAAGATGGAAAGCACCAGAATAGCTTCTTTCAGCAGACAGTGCCTAGCTATCTGAAAGGGAAAAGTGGTAGACAGGGACAACCACAACCATCTCTTCCACCTGGAATAACCATCAGCTACCCTTGTTTGAGCATAGGCACTAATTACAGTAACGAAGCTGCAGCACATCTCCATCACCACTCAGTGGCAGGATGTGTCCGCGTTCCTCGCCCTCATCCCCCTCATGCAGCAGCTCAGCATTGCCATCACTATCGCCGCTTCCGAGGAAGCAGACTGCCTGAGCTAGCGCAAAGCAAAGCATAACCCTGAACTGCAACTCAAGAAGCTTTTAAATAAGCTCTGCTCATCATGTTCCTATAACAGAACTAAACAAGAACTTCACTTAATTAACTGTGAAATCACATGTTAAATTCGAAGTGATCGTACTTGTCAAATGTCCAAGCTGATCCACTTCTAGCAAGTTCTACTCATTCATTTTTGTATGCACCTAGAAAAATTCCAGAGTGTCAAACTGCTGTGTGGATAAATTAGGACAAGGGAACAACAGAATCTCCTCTTAACTAGTGATCATTGCTAGCTTCACTGAAGCTGAATCCCCTTTAAAGAAACTAATAGATATTTTAGCCCACAACTACTATTGCCACTCATATGCAGACATCCTTCATCTTCAAGAGGGCACAGCTCTGTTAAGTTGTTTCTTCTAGAGGAATAGATGCTACTCATTAACTTTACCTAAGTAATTAATCACTTAACATTAGAAAGCTTTTCAGAAACTCTATATATCCCACTTCAAAAAACAAGTGAAGACAGCTTTATCACTGACCACAGCAACAAGATTCAAAATTTTTTCTTCAAGAAAATGTCAAATTATTTTCTTAAGTGATAAAGACCACTATACACATCCATGCCTGATGTTTAAGGGACTGTTCATCACTTTAGGAGCCTCCATTTCCTTCAGAACACGCTGGGTGAACTCTAGCTGACACAGAATGCCTGTGGCAAGATTAATGACCAACAGAGAAAAGGTGCTGCCATGCTGCCTTTTCTTCAGTCTCAGTACTGATTTCTCAAAGTTTCAAGCTTATTTAGAAATGTTTATTCTCATGTGGAACATTCTCCACAGCTATGACCTTCCTTATTTGTCTGAGGAAACAGGAGTCCCCTTATATTTTCTATTGACAACTTATGTTTTTATAGCTAAGTCTATTAATTATCCTGAAATAGTAGTTGACAGGTATCAGGGTCTTTGTAAATTCTACTTTACGGAAATCTCACTTCACATTTTCAGTGACTGGACTCTAAAGAATGCTACCACCAAAAAGCAGAAAAAAACAAAAACATTGAAAAATGGTTTTAAACAGTTACCAAATCTTATTCCAGTATAAAGGAAAATAAATTGGCTTATAAGCCAAGGCTGTTTCCAAAAGCTTAGCTAAATTCAAAAAAGTCAGGTAAAGTATGATGAGCACTCCTTAGAACACCAGCTTCTGTGCAGTTTCTGAGTACCGAATATCGCACGTGATCGTATCTGTAGAAGCCAAAAGGACAGTCTCCATCTCCATACCCTTAACCACATGATTAAGGATAATGAAAACTTGCAGAATTTTTCAACATCTTGGCTTACAGCACTTCAGGTAATAGTTCTGACTACTGACAGCAAAAAGTTGAATATCAGAAAGCCCCACATCACCCAGTACTGTCCCTCTTGCAAGGACCTGAGGCCTCAGTCTGGTATCTGGGCTGAGACATCTACAGAAGCCATCATGCTGTCAGAAAGCTGTGAGGGAGTCTGTGGAACAGAGTCACACCAGACACAGGTAAAACTGACTTCAGAGGTACAATTGTTGAAATGGGGATTGTTAGCTGCTCTGGTATTTAACAGGGAAAAAAGTAATAAAATACAGAGAGAAAAGAAATCACCAATGTGGTATGGTATAAAACCCTAGTAAATTAACAGGCAATGGGTAGAAGATGGCAAATCAACATCACAAATCTATTTTGGAAAGCAGCAGAGGCCAATTCTTTCTCTCCTGACCAATGCCTGCCAGCAAAGGCTCTTTGGGTATCTCATCCCAGGCAGCAAGCATACGAGAGCAAGCATGCAAGCTTAGTAGGTCATTAAATCCTAGATATCTTTTGCGTGTGTTAGCCAATAAATAAGTGCATCGCTTCTCGGCCTTTTGGCTAAGATCAAGTGTAGTATCAAGTGCATTATACTCATAAGTTGTGTATCTCCTGTGCACAGGTTCTCCTTTTTCAGATATGCTCAGCTGTGCACAGAACGACTCCAAAGAGAGTAACTTGGCCAACTTTCCTAGAGAATTAAGGAGATTAAAGCTTTCAAATTTTCAAAATAGATTTACACCCTAATTGAACTAGCAACTGTTGAGAATTTTTTATGTATATACACTTACAAGGTTCCTGCTACACTTGTTACACACCTAACTCACCTAACTTCAACATTTTGATCCTAAACTCACTGCTTTTCAGAAACCAACACAACAGCCACCACAGGAATCAAAAAAGAAACACTTGACTGCATCTGCCCATGCACAAAGTCACAGGAATTACACGGTTTTGAGGAAGTAATCAAAACATGCAAGTTAAATACCGGGATGTTAGGACATCCAGGGTCAAGATTCACTGTGAATACACATTACAGCATTGCTTTCATGACTAAACAGTACACACAGATGAGGCTAGAATATGGTCTTTCATGTTTGGGAAGTCCTTAGTTGAACCTAAAATGCTGACTGAAGACAGAAACAATACTCATACCTCTTCCTAACGGAAGGAAAGGTGTTGTGTGAGGGGAAGTAGAGTCACACTAGTTTGAGGGACCTGGCCCTACCTGAATGAGAACAATATTGCAAGTAGTAGAAAACTTTTCTAGAGCTTTTACATTTCACTTTTAAATTATAATAAACTATGACAAGATGCCACCTGGTGACTCACAGTGTTCAACTGAAAGTTTTAGATGAGGGCTGAGAACAAGTTTGGGAAACATTAAGGTGATTTTTTTACTTTTGCAGTCTAAAACATTCCACTGTGCGTTCACCTAGGAACGGACATCTAACAGTTCGTTAAGGGTTTTCAGTCTTTTTTTCCAGATGTTTTTAACTGTTTAAGCTGATAGAAACACCTACTACTGCCAAACATCTAGAAAGGACCCTGCCTTAAAAAGAAATAGGATTAAGCACGACTACATCTTGGCAGAACTTCCAGCCCTTAGGTTCTTCTAAGGATCTTGTTCATATTCACTTTATCAGCAGAAAGTCAGTGTTTTCAGAAGTCATGAGTATGTAAGGCAAGTTCTCTATAGGTTCTTTTATGCCTAACTAGTTTATCACAGGTTTATGCATTATCATACTTTTGCAAATTAATTGTTTATTCTGCACATCTTTTTTCCTGCACGTTTAGTCTTTCTTTACACTTTTTTTAACCACAATCTCTGATGTATAGGATTTCTTCACTGATAATCTGAAACAAATCAACTTATAATACTGCTGCTGTACAGCAAATCAATGTGCAGCAAGACTTGATGTGCATTATGTACTCTCTGGTTTACGTGATGTTGTTTGTGGTCACAAGCGACCTGTGTACTAGAATAGAGGTCAGTGGATGTGTGCAAGGAAGGTTATTTCCACACTACAAGCAAGTGCCTCACAAAAAAAATACAGAAATATCACTGAAGTCCATTGCCATGGAGTTATAATGAAAACTGGGAGATCACAACCTGGGCACTAAAGCCAATCTCATTACTGCATCAACGTTTAAAACACATGCACTGAATTACTGGTAACTCTGATCCTATTGTATTGCATAACCAATATTGGATATTATTTAGAGGCAGACCATCATCAACAACAACTCTTCCATTTCATATAGAGAAAACAGCCCATTGTCAAAAACAGCAGCTGCCTGAGGACAAGCTGCATGTTGTATGACAGACATGGAAAAATGAGACGATGTTCTCTGTCCAGTCTGCAATCTACACTTCATTGTACTAGTCTGTTCAGGCTGGAAAAATTCTGATTTTACTGAAACAGGATACAAAGTACTGACACAAGTCCAGAGCTTTTCTCAAGGATCCTGAGGTACTAGTATGAAGGTAAGGCAAGTGGTTTAGAAGTACAAGTATTATTTAGTTCGGTTCTAATTGCCTTAACATATTGAAAGGCATACTGTTAGGGCAGCTGAATAGTAGAGATTAGTTTTTTTCAGAAGAAAAACCCAGTTCTTTTTGGCAGTTATTTCCATATTACATTCCTTTTCTACTTTTGAATTGAGTTATTTTTCATTGTAAAAATTCATTTCTGAAGAAATGTTTACACTATCAGCCATTTTATCTACCCTGACTTGAACAACAGCTAAAAGAACAAAATATTATGTAGCATCCTTGGCAAGAAGGAAAAGGGCAGGCAAAGAACACAAAAACTTCAGACAGTTCTCTTCATTACACATGAAGCACTCAGTCTTGCTCAATGTGCTAAGTCTGAAGTCTTTGAGTTACACACATTCTTTTTCATTTTTGATTTATTTTCTCCTTTGCATTTAAAAACACAAAAAGGCAAAAGAACACTGTAATGACAAGGAAACCACCTCACTCCAAGCAAGCAATAACATCCATTCATGCACAACAAAGTATGACAGGATATTTTGAGGACAACAGAAATGCCTCCTAGAATCCTAAAACAGTATTTTCTTTTCCTTTTTAGAAGAGGAAAAACAACTCACTGACTGCAAGCCCAAATCACTTTTCTTCTTTCCTTGCAGCAGCAGAAATCCAGTTACAATAGTATGTTTTATGTGCTGACTATAAACATTTTACTTCATTTTTTTCATTTCAGATGTTACTCTAACAGAAAAGATAGTTACTCAGCCTTAGATTTGGCTGCTTATTTATTTTGGGTAATCTTTCTTCTGATATTTTCATAGCTCAGAGTGGAGAATGTGAATTTAGACAATAGAAGTAGAAATACTTCCTACATTTGTATCACTAGCAAAACAATGAATATTTTTTTTCTGGCTATATGATGTCTCCTGAATAGTTTATTGAGAGAGAGACTTGAAAATGCAATCTTGTAATATTTGGACAAACTTTATTAAACACAGCGTGTAGCTTTTATTGTGTAGCATCTAGTATTTCTAGCAAAGTTTTTTCTCAGTATTTTATCTAGCGGGTTTACTGCTGCTGCACTAACAATCTCTGTTCTCTCAATTTAATATCTAAACCAGCCTGTTGTTGCAGACTGTTTCTTACCGTGACATTACAACTTTAAAATTTAATCCGTCATTTTATTGCCCTACCCCACACAGTTCACGGAATCACATAATGGTCAGGGTTGGAAGGGACCTCTAGAGATCTTCCAGTCCAACCCCCTGCCACAGCAGGATTGATCACTCAAGTAGGTCACATAGGAACATGTCCAGGGAGAATGTCTCCAGAGAAAGAGACTCCAACAACTTCTCTGGGCACCCTGTTCCAGTTGCGGACAGCATCAAAATATTCAGTCCTTATTTACTGAGTACCAACAGTGTAAGTATATAGCCCTGAAGATCCTGATGGCCACCTCAGCTTCTAAGCAAAAACTGCTTGACTATTTGTTCCCTTAATCTGCTATTAAATCATGTTCAAGGATCTTCTCTCTTGTCAAATACTGAGGAGCTGACACTTTGCTAAATACTAAGATTGTTTTTTTTGTACTTCCCAACCTGTGAAGTAGAAATGGCTATCCTACAGTCACCTAGACATCAGCAATAAACTTATGTTTGGTGCTTAAACTTTACCAGTTAACATCTTTGTCTGAAATAACTATTCAAATTATATACTAAGCATGAGGCTGTTGTATCAAAGGTAAAACACAGTAAAACAAACAGCATGCAAAACAAGATTAAATGGTCTAATTATTTGTCTAAATTGTAGCACTGCCTGAATTTAAGGAGGAGTGAACCCAAATCTGCTACAAAATGCTCCAGCTGACCAGTAAATTTGATATCTTTTTTAAAGGGATTAGGGAAAAAGATCTGAGTATTCTGTAGTTAGCATATTATAGTTGGGTGATGATGACAAAATTAACAAGGCTGGCTCCCAATTATGCAAAGCTGATTTAATATAAGGGAAATTTGTGTATCATCTTGGGCATTCTTCACCTGAAAAAAAAAGGTGGGGGGGAAAGTACTACAGGGTTTGGCCCTTAAATGCAAAATCTATCAATTCAAGTCCCCCTGATTTAAATAACATTGGACAAGAAACTTAGAAGGAAGCTTTTTTAACTATTCCACTAAGCATTGAGAGTTGGGCTTAATATTGAGCTCTGGTAAGACTTCCTGTGAAATTTTTTATTTCATCTCCATTTCCAAAATTTTCACCTAGAAATAAAAATAAACACTGTGAAGAAATTCAAAATAAATACTGGGAATTCCTGAGCAGGCTACCTAAAGTGCTACGTACATACTTCACATTTACTCTCCTTGTGGACCATCTCATTCTATATAAAAGAAGTGTTTACAAATCTTGTGCATTGTATATAGCCTGATAAGATGCCATGAGATTTGACAATATCCCTCAAAAAAATCTAACTGTATATTTAAGATATTTACAGCTTATTATATCTATTATTCATACTACTGGTATTACACACACTAGTCCCCATTTTCATGAGAAGAAAACTTAACCTCTTTTAAAAATAATTATTTTTTAAAAAATAATAGATATAGAGCAATATTAAATTTCCTTAAATCTATATTGCCCCCATAAAATACTGCCCAAAATAAAGATTACAAGTCTTTTGATTACTGAGTTTAATAAATTGTATCCCTAAAGGTCATGAGGATTATAGCAATAACAAAAGGTATACACTAACTGCTCTTTTCAGGGCATTTCTTGTCCCTGCCCATGGTAAGGTGGTCAGACTAGATGAACTTTAAAAATCCCTTTCAAAATTATTATATGATTTCTCCAGCCATATTAGCATTACAGCTATCTTAATTAAAAGAAAAAAATGCACAAATTAGGTAGAATTTATTTAAAAAATTGCAAGTTCACATCTGAAGTTCACTTGCCTAGAGATTCTGGATTCACACAAAATGTTTGCTTTAGATTAGACGATCACACAGATTGGCTGCCTTACAATTATAGGTACAAATTGCCAGATATAAACTAATAAATATCAGAGTTTTCTGTAAAGAATGCATGCAACGCTTTTCATACTAAGATCAAGCAAAATTCTTCTACTGACTTGACATGAAAAATTGACCGAACCACAAAACATTTTGGACCAATCCTGAATGTATCTGAGATGAGTAAGCCATAGCAGGAGATTTGCCTAATTCTGGGATAAGGCTATTAAGTCAGGCCTCAAAATCATACAGCCTTGTTGTTTCACTTAGATGAAACAGTGAGAAACTTATTGGAAAATTAAAGGATTACCAGATTATATGGCTTTTGTCTGCAGTAATCTAGAACATGCAGAATTTGGAAAAGAGCTACAGGAGTCCTTCGAAGGGACGCCATAGCTGATTACCAACATGGTCTCTGCAATCTCCAACTTGGCATGATATTAAAGGCAAAAGATGAGCTAAGTGAAAAAACATCGTAAGTATTTCCTATTTTAGATGGCTGCTGATAGAGCAAGAGAAGTTCTAAGAAATGAGACCATCCAAATACAGAAACTGATTTCAGAAATCAAATGGCAACACTTTGATTTACTACACATGAGGTGGTTGGGATCCAGGACATCTGGTAACTATTTAATACCAGCAGAAGCTAAACAAGACAACTGCATAAAGCTTCAGCTATCCCATTAACAAGTCGATAAAACCTTACACAGAGGCTTCACAGCAAGGAAAAAATGAAACCCAGCAATATAATACTGTTGTGAAATTTCTCAATCTGCCTAATTTATACATTTGAAATGTTAGTCTGTCTGGGATTCCACAACCACAGTAAATGAAATTAATTTATGATGCAGAATTTAAGCGTTATACAAGAATTGTAAGTAATTTCTTTTCCTCCTCCCTCCAAATAAATATTTTTCATCTTGTATGCATTATTTAGTAACTTAAGCCTTCAAGCCACTGCATATTGTGACAAGCTCATAAATCATCTCTTCCACATCAGTCAGTTACCCTTAGAAAAGAATACAAAATAGGGCTTTCTACACAGCATCTCTCTGCAACATTAATTACCTTATAAATATATTTCATCTGCAGACTAATATAAGCTGATTTTTATACAGTAGTACAGTAGGTCATTAGCAAATAAATGTTTGTGTCTGAACCTGATAGAGCTATTTCATGAGGAAAATCTATTCATGAGAAGCAAAACAAAAACAGACTGTCCCAAAGCATGTGGTACCAATATGGGAAAGTCATGGCTTTTTTTTTTTTTTCTTGTTTCCTAAGAGTAAGTAGATTAAAAAAAAGAATCAACACCAGCCTCAGGTTCAGCCTGTCACAGACAATTACAATACACACTGCATAATCCCAGGAAAATGCTTCTTATTCTTTTTTATTTCACCTGTTGTTATCATTGATCAAAGATGATATTTGTTAGGGTTAACTTTAAAGTCTGAAGCAATTACATTTTCTTTTATCAGCCATGTGTTCTAGGAAACAGTAATCACTTTCATTCACATCAGGTTTTCTGGAGGAGGGCTAATTCTTCTGATGACAGAGCACCACAAAAGTAGCACTTTCTGCCTGAGAGTGCCAACTTACAAATAATTACAACGTGTCAAGGAGGAAAAAGTTCAGTAAACAATATCCCTCCCAAAGTCCCTCCTCAGCTCCACGTTAAAAAAAGACACTGAAGACTACACACTGAATTGCACTTGATGAACATAATCTAAACACTATTATAGTAGACTGCAAGTCCAGCTATCAAAAAGGATGGCACTAAATTCCAGGCACAAGTGGCATGTTATCTATGGGAGTGTTTTTGTTCATCTAGAAAGCCACAAAGGCGTTACACTCAATTAACTGCTCTTCAGATTGTATAAAAGCTATTAATGTGTGCATATCACCATTAAATATATATATATATGGCTTTTTTTCATTTAAAATTGTAATTAAAAAAACCCAATCACCTCTACAATGGATAATATTGAAGAATCTAATCAGGGAGAAGCTTCCTACTTCTTTAGAAAAATCACCTAGTGCTAACTATCAGAATTACATTATTGATTTAAGCTATCTTGTTCTAAATTGTTAAAAATTCTTTCTGCATGCAGTTAGGCAGCTGGTGTAAAACCTATGATAAGCACTTAAAAGTTTTAATACTTATGCCTATGTATTAACCATTGAATGTGGCAAGTACATAAATAAAAGCATGAGAAAAGCCACACATGGAGTCAGAGACCAAAATACCCTGAAAACAGGAAGTACTACTAACATTTGTGAGAACAGCAAACTCGTGCAATAGACCACTGTTCATATAGATGTAAGTCATCAAAATGAGCATGCCGAATTCTAACTCAGAGTGAAACAGAAACTTTAGACAGATAAAAGCTTGCTAAAGGAATGCAGATATCAACATACATTGATCTAAGGCATAGCAGAAACGTTAAGATTATTAAACCTATAGGACATTTAGAAAAAGTTATTGTCCACGTTATGGCAGAACAAAAAAACAAAACCAAACTCTATTATTCAAAATACTCGACTCCCCCATTCCTAAATGTTGTTCATATCAACACAAAATAAGAAGGGAAAAGTAGTGATACTCAAATCTCAGTTTTGCATTTCAATAAAAAGGGAATTACCACCTTCATCCACTATGTAGAGGCTATCACAGAACCGAAGCAGTGTAACAGCAGCAAAGAGTAAAGGAAATTAAACGTAGTCCTTACCATTGAATTTATACTCATGGTGTTTTCTTCTTTTCCCCCCAGATCAGCATTTGGACATACTTATCAAATATTATCATTCATCGGGAGCGGCGGCGTGCGTGGCGAGGTGTGCGGAGGTGCGGCGTGCTGAGAGCCTGCAGCCCGGCTTACGCGGGCGGAGCCACCATCCCCAGCGCCTGGTCTAGATGGGCCGGGGACGCTGTTGCCTGCTGCTAATTGTATACGTTAACGACGTTAACCAACTGCTAATTGCCCCCTTAACAGGCTTCAATAAAAAGCCCTGGGGAGGGCAGCGACTAGTCCACCGCACACACCCAAAGCACCCAGCACAAGACAACAAAGGGTAAATCGGTCTTAACAGCGG
>NW_009723060.1:0-6359 GCF_000703405.1 Apaloderma vittatum
CCCACCTCACTACTTGGTCATCCAGATCACAAGTTGCCAGTTACTTTGCAGTAACCATCACACCATCTTATAGCAAAGATATTCCTAAAGCAACTAAAAGTAGAAGACATTAGGAATATAACTTTTTAGTACTTAAACTTCTAATGAAGATACATACAGCATATGGTATCCACCTTCACTTTCTGCACACAAGACCAGAGCATCTTACTCCCACATCCCAAGAGGCTTCTGAAGTCCGTGAAAGCAGAATGGTACATCATCTTCCACTGTACATACAAATTATTCAAATATATTCCAACCAGGCAAGACAAGCTTCTCCTGTATTTCCCTTTCCTTAGTGCCACAGACAAAGTCTAAGCAGATGCACATACTGCAGCACGTCGATCAAAATGTGTTTAAGCACTTAGGAGAAAGACGGAAAGCATTTTATAAAAAGTCAGATTACACAATGTTTGCACTAGAAGGACTTATATTAATATCTATGCACACAGTGGGACTGAACTTGCACCCCAGGACAAAACCCCTTGGGGGTATGGTTCCATGAGATGCCGGCTTTGGCCGCAAAGTTGACCTAAGGAGTCCCCCCACAGCAGCTCCCTGCCCCTTCAGTTGTGGCAATAAAATCTTTTTTGTGGGCTGCAGTGCAAATCAGATCATTAAGCAGTGAACCTAAAAATGAACCTTAAAAAAAAATGGCATGTTTAGTGTTGAAATCACAGCACTAACTCTGTTTAAGCATGATCCAACACTGTTCTACTAGAAGTGCAGGACACGAACCATCATCTGGAGCGCTCGTACTTCTGATCCCTCCTTCGAGCTGCTCCCCCAGCGGGTTTATTGCATGGATTTTGTTCTTCCATTCTAAAGGAAGATTTTCCACCTGGGCTTTTTCTCCTCCCAGATTCGAAAAGACCTTTAAGGTTGAGTCCAATCATTAAGCTAACACTGACAAGTCTGTGATTAAACCACATCCCTAAGCACTGTGTCTGCCCAACTTCTAAATACCTCCAGGGCCAGGGACTCTACCACTGCCCTGGGCCTGAGACGCCCTGCTTGGGGTTACTGAATTACGGCATGGACACATAACTACTCAAGTTCTTCATATGTACCTGGTTTTTATAAAGGTTTTTTTCTCCACCAGTCCGGGTTTAGATTTGCTAAGCTCCCGCATGCAGCAGAGTTCATTTGCCTCCTTCCAGCACTGAACTCGTGTTAGGAAGGGAAGGGATGCAATTCTTCTACTTTGTTTAGTGTCTGACGATTTAACTCAATCCTTGAAGGGCTATTACTTTATCATAAATATGAAGCACTGCGTGTATTAAAAGAAGCACACATCACAATGTTAGGGGTTGGAAGGGATCTCAAAAGATCATCTAGTCCAGCCCCCCTGCCAGAGCAGGATCACCTACAGTAGGTCACACAGGAACGTGTCCAGGTGGGTTTTGAATGTCTCCAGAGAAGGAGACTCCACAACCTCCCTGGGCAGCCTGTGCCAGGGCTCTGGCACCCTCACAGGGAAAAAGTTTTTTCTAATGTTTTTGTGGAACTTCCTATGCTCCAGCGTATACCCATTGCCCCTTGTCCTGTCATTGGACATCCCCGAGAAGAGCCTGGCTCCATCCTCCTGACATTCCCCCTTGACGCATTTAAAAACATAAATGAGGTCACCCCTCAGCCTCCTCTTCTCCAAGCTAAAGAGCCCCAGCTCCTTCAGCCTTTCCTCATCAGGGAGATGTTCCACTCCCTCCATCATCTCTGTGGCTGCGCTGGACTCATACATTCCCCTCCTCTTTAAATGCCATTTATTTTGGAGTTCTTTGCTGCACAAAAGCTTCTCTAATATTCCAGCAGGTAAATGAATTTCTCTCCCTTTTCGATATGGAAGGATGCCACCATTCAAACTCACACATCCACTTTCCCTAATGCAAATTCTGGGCAAAAACTACAAAATACAGGTTACGAAGTAGGAGCAATTATTTTAATTACAGACTAGTCAGAAAATTTAATTGCTGGCACACTCATGCAAAATTACATTTAGTAAAATTTAGAAGTTTACCTACCGGCTCTTATTATTCAGAAATCATTCAGACTGACACGTGTGTTGTATTATAGACTAAGGGTCGTGGATAAGCACTCCTAGTACGAGATGGCTTTAAAGTCTCCGGTGTTTTCTTATGCTAAATTTCCCCTCTTGTCACTGTCTATGAAGGATTTAGCTCAATTTCCCTGAACACCTCATTTAATATGCAGCTACAGGGTAGGAGAACGAGGCTGGAGAGGAAGGCAGTTTATCACACCAGAACATTTTACGTCACACTGGGGCAGCCCGCACATGGAAGCAGGAGATGACACCAGGCTGGGGGCATTTGTCACTGGAAAGGATAAAGAGGGTATCCAAGATTCAGGCTATTTGAGCAAGACTCTTAAGGGACGACTGAAAGAGTTATTCTTGAAGTGGAAGATGATGGGGAGTGATCAGATAATTTAAGAGGCAGGAATAACGGATGATGGGTGGAGGTAGACTTTGAAGCTGTAATCGACACAGATAAGAACGGTGCATTTTAAACAGGCCAGAAAAAGCAGTTACTGTATTCAAGTGCAATAGCAAGAGGCACAATAGACAGGTTTTATCTAGAGGAACAGAGAATTACTGTTCCATTATGCCAATTTTGTGGTAAGCACAACTCTAGTCTTCCTGCAGCACTTTCATCTCACTCCAAGTGAGAGTCTAATACGAGAGCCCGAGAACAACAACAGACTCTCAGAAAGGTCTTCCAGTTCTTTCATGAGTCCTGCTTGGTTGTGCTCATGCTCAGCTCAGACCAGACCAGACTCTGCTGCTGCTTTTTCCAAGTTCGTTTTGAATTTGGCAGGTTTGAATAGTGGCATTCTTCCTTATCAAAAAGGGAGATAAATGAATTCACCTGCTGGAATATTAGAGAAGCTTTTATGCAGTAAAGAACTCAAAAGTAAATGGCATCTAAAGAGGAGTTGGATTAAAATACCAAATTACAGAATAGTTTGGGTTGGAACGGACCTTACAGATACTTTAGTTTTAATCCCTTGTCATGGGCCACTAGACCAGGTTGCTCAAAGCCCCAACCAGCCTGGCCTTGAACAGTTCCAGGGAGGGGGCATCCACAACTTCTGTGGGCAACCTCTCTGGTAAGACGGCATGCTCCCATGTCTGCGTCAAGCAAAAAAAAAAAATTAAAAAAAAATCTTTTCCATGTTTGTTGAATAATAAAACCAATCCTCAATTGACAATATATATTTTTTAATCATAGTATTGAGTATCTGTGGCAATTTCCAATACAGTCCTTTTACTCATGCGGTTCAGAGGCTTTACTGAGTGGAGTCTACCTAAGAAATAGGCCAGCATTACTATTAACAGTTTTAAGAAGCGATAAATCAAGCTTACATTTTAGCTGTCATTCAAGCAGACTAGGTACTAAGAGAACCGGCATCCATTCCTCAAAAAAACCAGAGAGGCATGGTGGTAAAAGGTTTTAGAAAGACAGCTTCCCTTTCACTATACCTTTCTGACTATGCAGCCACATAGTCGCTAAACGAAATAAGAAAAATGTAAATTGGGTAAATTGGCACATGAGATAGCAATTCATCTAAGGAAGCTGAGACCATGTTCCCTATTCTGTCATGCACTCTTGCAATACTTTCCATAAGGTTTTACAAGGCATTTTCATGACTAATAAAGAATGAGGAAGTAATAAGGAAATAGAATGAAGAATTTCAGCCATGGAAAGAGGTCCATGTTGGGCATTGTACAGAGCTTGCATATGAAGAGGAGTTTAAGATACAGAAATATTCCTGATCTTGCAAAGTGTTTATGGGAGGTGGGGACTGATGACACGACCTTTTCTTCAACCTAATTGCATGCGTTTGGCCTTTGGCCACATGTTGACAACGATAAAACCTATAAAGCAGTAGTTAATATTTCCACAAGACAGGCAAGTAATACACTCTGAAAACTAATCTGCGAGTAAAATTTTATAAAAGCTGCTCAAATTGCTTGTAATCTTATCTGTTACACTTTTACCATCTTCTATCTAGGCAGAAGTCGTAACATGACTACATGAAGCACAAAATGTTACGGGTTTAACAAGGCTGTATCACAATAATCCTGTGCTCGAATAGACGGCATTCACAAAGCACAGGAACCACTGAAGAAACTGAGGAAAATTACTGCCTTTCTTCATGGCTTTCCAAAGATGAGGAAGTGTTATATAAGTCCTGTTCGTGGCACACAAAATTCAATAGTTTCCTTTTCCCTAGCAAGCACTAAGATGCTAGAGACATGCAAAAAGCTCACGCTAGACAATCACGCAACGCAGCACCTTGGGCAAGTGACTTCTCTCACAATTCTCAGTGTGTTTTCTAAGTTTAGGACTTCAAGGTCGGCAAGCTGTGTTTTGCATTTGTGTCACCATCACCTGGAGGTCAGAAGATGGCTAGTACACCTATTAATGCAAAAATAAATGGGATTAACAGCAATCCTGCCCAAATCTTTTAAGACTGAACTATTTTTAATGCATTATTTCCAGATATCTCTTGCTAACGAGGGACAGAACGTACCATTCAACAAGCAACTAGATTTTCTGAACCAATGCCAAAGCGTAGGACTAATCAAGCCATGGAATATGCAGCAAATTTCAGGTAATCACACACCTACTTTATTGACCAGTAATAAAGTTTGGCAAGTAGGGAACAGTTACATGGGCTCGACTGGACACCATGAGAAAGTTTCAACCCTTTAGGAGGGCTTTCTTCCTCTGAAGCCATTAGGCAATTCTTAGGTATTTATTTGTGTAAGAATCAATTCTTTTCGACAGGGTAGGTGCATAGGAAGAATAAGCTCAGCCTAAGACAAAGTGGAAAGAACAAACTGAAAAGAATATGAAAGGAAGCAAGAAGGGAATTGAGCAGAAGCAAACTACCCTCTTCTCTCCTCCTGGTCTTCTTTAAACTTTCTTGAATTAACTTCCAATTTCTTATGTTGCCATCTCCTGTCTTCAAAATCTGCCTCTTAGATTATCAGTACTTTCTTTTACATGCAAGCGTACAGACGATCAAAGTCTCCTCAAATCATGGTGAAGAGCTGCATTCAGTTTTGCTGCACAAGGATTGTTTTCTAGTGACACAGTAAAAACTCCAGTCCAAGCAAAGGTTCCACAGTTGAAAAGAATTCTACCTTTTGATGCTGAAAGGCAGAATGAAGAGACAACCTGAGCCATCAGTGCATATAGCTGTCTTGTCATTTTCAAAAGAGAAAATAGCTAATAATCAATGCTTACAAAATTTAACTAAGTTTTAATGATTTTGGCTACAGTTCTCATTAGATCACTAACAGATCCTAATGTGATACTCCACATGACACATTGAGGAAACCACAAGCAACAAAAAAACAAGGTCAGGGTACTTCTATTTCATGAAATATTCAAATGTTTGGCAAAAAAAAAAGTGTAGGAGTCCAGGTGCTGTCAGTTTAACAGGACAATATACGTTTAACTCCCAGGGTCTTAGACCTTACCCCCCTTTAATTCTTCAATGAGTACCTCCCACAGACACACATCCCAGTAACCACGCTATTTCACCTGTGAAACACGTGAGGCTGGCAAGTCTATAATTGCCCAGTCATTCCATTTCTTTGTCAAACACTTCTCTGCCACCTTGGCTTTTGCTAAGGTTTTCAAGTCATCTGGTCATCTCTTGAAAAGTTACCTAGACCAGTTTAAGCATAGCTTTAATATTAGTGTTGCAAAGAAAGGTACTCTATCTGTCTTTTCCTCAGATTAAATAAGTGTTTGGCTGAACATTTCTACCCTCATGCTGCAGACAAACATCACTTATTATTCTTTCCACAACTAAATGCAAAATGGGCACTGGGTTCTGCTTCAGCATCTGACCAGCTTGAAAAATGATACGTCGCTTGGACTTGTGCCTTTTCAAGAGTAAAATGGCATTTATCCAAGGATAATCACTAATGTTTTGAGTTCAAACCCTCTGGTGCTCCAGCACACCAACGGACAAATATAATGTTGCTGCAAAAGAGCAGCTCTTAAAAGCAAGGCTGACCTTCATCCCTCTGCAAGCACAGCTACACCACCACGCAAAAATTTTAATATATTTTGAGAATTGACAAATTATTTTGTAAGATGCGATCCAACTGATTTCAACTGATCCAACTGATTTCCAACTGATTTTACCCCCAAGATGAATTTTGATCTGCAACAAGGACAGGAGCTTCCACTACGGAGGCAGGAGCCACTGAAAGCAGATAAACACTCCTTGCAGTACAAACCCAATCACAGCTTCAAATCACAAATTGTTGGCCTCACCTC
>NW_009723061.1:0-5549 GCF_000703405.1 Apaloderma vittatum
GAGGTATGAGTTGCAGTCACGAAGGAGTTAAAGAGACTTGCCGCTAAAATATAAGGGCAAGTAGAATTTATCAAATACCTGTCACCTAGTTTTTATGTGCTGAGGGGAGGGTTTGCCTTCCGTGACCTGCTGGCAGCGCTTTTCCCAACGCAGCCCATGTTGCTGTTGAGCTTTGCTGCAAGAGCTCATTGCAGGTCATCTTCAGCTCGGCCCCAGGCCCTTCTCTGCGAAGCTGCTCTCCGGAAGGTCGGTCCCCAGCCCGCACTCTTGCGTGGGGTTGCTCCTCCCCAAGTGCAGGACTTCGCATTTCATGTTGCTGAACTTGGTGATGTTATGACCCCTTCCTCCCGCCTGCCGTGGTCCCTCTAACAGGCTGCACAACCCTCCTTTGTTGTAGCTGCTTGTCCCGGGTTTAGGTGATCTCGAAGCTTGCTGCACGTGCAGTCTGTCCCATCATCTGTTGCACAGCGCTGGAAACCATGTCAGCCCCAACAGGAATACCACCAGTGACTGGTGTACGTTGTACTGGGAGAACAGTATTCTTACTGGTGTACTATATCAAGATATCACAGGCTGCACAACCCTCCTTTGTTGTAGCTGCTTGTCCCGGGTTTAGGTGATCTCGAAGCTTGCTGCACGTGCAGTCTGTCCCATCATCTGTTGCACAGCGCTGGAAACCATGTCAGCCCCAACAGGAATACCACCAGTGACTGGTGTACGTTGTACTGGGAGAACAGTATTCTTACTGGTGTACTATATCAAGATATCTTTCTGGGGAAAAAAAATAATTAGAAAACGCTGCCTTTCACTATTTTTAAAGGCATTTACTAGACTGTAAAAAACAAACAAACAAACCCCCCATTGTATCTATTAGTGCAGGCCTCAACAGGGATTCATGTAACAAGGGTGTTCCTAAATGAGTCAGTATTTATTATGGCGAGTTACTGCTTTTTCTCCTGTTTAAACACATTATCTCTAGTTGTGTCACTCGAACTTAGAAAATTACTTTCAAGTCTGTTGTGTAGGTCCAATTCTTACTATTTTTCTCATGTATCAGATGATACAGGAAATCGGCTTCGGTTCCAGCTGGAGTTAGAGTTTGTTCAATGTCTGGCAAATCCAAATTACCTCAACTGTGAGTACTTAAAAGTAAATATCACGATCCTGAGGAATTAGTATAGTTTAATGGAGTTTCTTTACTGGTAATGTTAAACAGGGAGAGAGGGCTAAACAAAGAAAAGTGAATGGGTTTTTCACAACATAGAAGTAGTCTATAAATAATAATTTGTCTAGATTTTGAACAGGCGGGGTTTCAAAGTGGAAAGTGTCTTGCTGGTTGAAATGAACAAAATAAAGCATCTGTCTGGTGGAGGAAAAAAAAGCTCAAGTCTGCAGTTAAAAAGTAATGTCAAGTTAACAGCGTTCCTTTATTGGAAAACAGAATTTTACTAATGTTAATAATAGTTTCAGGTACTAAATTCCCTGCCAATTTTGATGCTACAGTCAAAATGTCCAGTTTCAAAAAGCTGCTGTCTTTGCTATTGTATGAAGGATACCTATTGTAAGGGAGATGAGTTTATTTTGCTTAGTATGTTGACATAAAAAGTATTTTTCCCTATGTTTGTTTATCAAAAGTTGTTTGCAATGATAAAGTTTTGACTAAAGTGTCTCTTTGTATAGTTTTTAGAATACATATTCAAATCTGGCATATTTTCTTCATGCATCTGTAACTGACAATTCCTTGCTTGTTGTTTTATTTCAGTTCTTGCACAAAGAGGCTACTTCAAAGACAAAGCTTTTGTAAATTATCTTAAATATTTACTTTACTGGAAAGAACCGGAGTATGCGAAATACCTGAAGTAAGTGTTAAAATCACTTAGGTTTCTGCATTTTAATGATTTGACCTTTACCTTCTGTGCATGTCAGTATATGGTTTCTACCTGTAACCTTACCTTTGTCATCCCTGCTCTGTTTTTATATACACTACAAATTTTACTGTTTCCAACAGTCCACGTGTAGCAAGAACAGAGTTACAGAACATACCTTTCATTAGTTATGTATGGAATCTTCCTTTTGCAGCCTTTATCTGCACTTTACCATTTGTTTAAAATGAAATTACTGAACATTACGGTACAAAACTATTGCAGTTAGGCCAAATAAGCACATTTTCAGATTAATTTTACATTGTTGATGCTTACAGGAAACAGAGGATGACTGCCTTTTTGTAAGTGTGCAAAAACTCCTTTAAATTTGGGAAAACGGTTCGTGGCCAAGTTCCTTACCTGAGCTCTGGAAACAAATACTGTACTTGTTAATAAAATCTAGCCCTTACAAAAGTTGCTCTAAGCAAGCATGCTTATGCATTTATAAGATGTTATTGGACTCCTTGTTTTCTAGCCTAATACTGAAGTTACTAAGTTACAGTGTGTGGAATAGGTACAGTTTTAAGGGCTTTGGTATTTGGAGTAAAGCACAAGCATGGTAAAACTAAAATAATGAACTGCAGAATTCTTGAAGACTCCAGTTTTAGTGTACCTTGTAAAAATTTGTATTCAAGTGTGTTTATTTTTAATCTAGGTATCCTCAATGTTTGCATATGTTAGAGCTGCTCCAGTACGAACATTTCCGCAAGGAACTGGTGAACGCTCAGTGTGCCAAGTTTATTGATGAGCAACAGATTCTTCACTGGCAGCACTATTCACGGAAGAGAATGCGCCTCCAGCAAGCACTTGCAGAGCAGCAGCAACAAAACAACACCTCTGTGAAATGAAAAACTCTTGGGAGAGTGATGATAAGCTGATAAGCTGTGCTTTGTGCCAGCTGATGGATTTGGAAGAGAGGAATGAACGCTTTTGTTTGGGTGTATGTACATTTTTTATCAAGTGACTGTTTCTTTCTTTCATAAGCTTTTTTAAAGATAGAAGACTGCTAAACACCTGCAATTTTTTTTTTTTTTTGTAGCATGGACAAGTTTGTAAGCATTACTTACTGTAGTTATCGGTTCCTCTTGAGTTTGAAAACAAAATGTAGTTTTGTTACTGACATTCAAGCATCAAGCAAGAAGTGTAGCTTGGAAGTCTGTTCTTAGGAGGCACTGACCCTGGAGAATAATGATGTGTCTCAAAGTGTGGCTAAGAACGCCCTCATGTACTGCTTTTTACAACTGCAGGATGAGTGAAGTTGAAAGAAATGATATTGTACAAAATAGAAATTGTGGACTTTTGCCCTGAAACTGAGCTATTACTTGTCATTTCTGTTTACCCGGTAATTATTGTTGCTGGGAATCTTACAGTTTTTCATACAGCAAGTTAAGCGTGACAAGAAAAGGACTGCAGGACTGGAGCAGAGATAAGTAATAATAAACTTTGCAGTTGCTCTACACAAGAGAATAGGCTGTAGCTGTGTCTGTTCCTCTAAAGTCAACTTTAATCTTCATTTTTTGTCAGGGAAATAGTGGCTGCTCTTAGGCTTCTCTACAGTGCCCTGAAACCAGTTTATGTTACAGAAAAAAGGTGTAAATCCTTGCAGTATGGCAGAAGCATTTTCCATTTATTCTTGAGTAGTTTTTATAGTAAGAACACAGATCTGGGCAGCTGTCAGGGATTTAATTTTCGGATTTTAGATTTCATTTGGGCTGTATTGTGTTTTATATATGAAGATGCTCTTTTAGGTGCAGGTACTGCAACTGTTAACCCTGAACGGGCGATTAGTGAAACCAAGACTGTCACCCTTCAGCTTGACTGAAAAGATAAGCCATTAAAAATATTTGGCATTGCGAATTTATCTTAACAGTTTCAGCAGCTACATGAGGTCAAACTTGGGAAGAGTAAGGTTTCTCTGGTTCTTCTGTCCCCCTCCCTATGAAAGGTATAACTTAGCAAAGTCTCACTCTTCAGTAACTGTAGGCTGTTCTCTCCGTTTACAACATCTCAGCTCACTTGAAAAGACACTGTTTGCAAGCACAAGTTTATTTGAAGATGAAAGGTACATCTTTTTGTCGCAAGATTTCAGTGGAAGGTTTGCATCTAGAATTTAATGCCATTTATACTTCAGACTTGTCAAGAATTAACTGTGAAAGTTTTAAAAAAGGTTAAGGGTTCCATGAAAGGACACTGCAAATAACTTGAGATTAACATCTTTGGAAATGATTGACCTCTGGGGGATTTAGTCTTCAGTAAACAACATACGCACAAGCTCAGCTTTAAAACATTCTTCTTCAACCAACTTCTGAGGCTGAAAGAAAAGTTAAGATGTTTTAGGGGCAATTCAAAAGGCTGTCCTAGACTAGAGGCATTTGTACATAGTAATAATAGCCATACTTTCCAGGGTGGGGTGTGGAGCAAGCAAGGTAAGAATAATTGAAAAATGCCTGAGGGTTTTCTGGCCTTAGAAGAAGCATTTTAAAGTAACTGCTAATTTAAATAATAAGGACAAGTTAAAACTTGAGCTGTAGCCCGTTTGAATCAAGAGTATACTGCTCATAACTTGTTTGAGTCCTGTAATTCAGCATTTGGGTTTTTTAAAATTTGAGGAGCTGCAAGTCAGGAAGTTGATATGTTGCTATGAATCTTCTCTACTCCTCAACCACTACATGTTAAGTGTACATGTTTCCTGCACTATATGTTTATTATAGACAACATTATAAAGAAAGCAGAGAAAGTGAGCCAGGAAGAGTGGATGGGTGGGAGCAGAAAAGCTGTTCCTCACTGTCTGTGCTTTTTAAACAAGTGAGCCTATCAGAAAACATGCATGACTAAATAATTTACAGATGTAAGCTCCTGCCAGTTCCCCATCTGAATGCCTGTAGATCCAGAAAGTACAATAAATCACTTACTGTTCCATATTTAAGTAGTGTAGGCACTGCTGTTAATTTCAGATTCTTCCTGAATTCATTGTTGGGATCCTTCCAGCTGTTGAGGAAGAAGGGGTAAAGCACAGCTTGTAGAGGTGCAATATGAGGTTAGCCTGTTAAAATTCCTTCAACAGGGTGATTCAAAGTTCCTTGCCTCACACCTCCCCAACCTGCTTCTCTGAACAAGCATGCAGACAGCTCACATGAGGGGTGCCACAGACATCAAAAAATTATTTGTTCCTTGCAGAGAAGGGCAGTTCAGTGAGTTGTTCAAACAAGTTAGTTAACCTCCAGTCCATAAAGAGCATTTATCAGCTGCTGCCATTAAAACAGTTACTTACTAGGCTCTGTCTCCTACCAGGCAGTAGATGAACACAGACTCGTCAGGCATGTTAGGAAGTTCTTTCCTCACAATCGGTTCAGCTAGAGAGTAATTTTTACAATGTATTAGCAGTTAATACTGTTACTGTGCTACAGACTCACATGCGTCCCCTCTGGCCAGCCAAGGCACCAATTCACGTTTGTCCGCTCCAGGCAGGGATCTGTGCTGGGTTCCGTCTGGCTGCCCGCAAGCCTTAGAACCCAGCACGCGCTCAGCGTTGAGGGGACTCATCTTTCAGCGAAGACCAATTTTTGTTTTAACAAGTAAGAGAAATCAGCCCTGTCTCCCGTCTGCTGCGAGCCCGGCAGAACGGTG
>NW_009723062.1:0-268 GCF_000703405.1 Apaloderma vittatum
TGGTGAGTCGGGTCCTGCCTGCACGGGCAAGCTGGGGGTGTTTGAAGGATCGCGCTGGGGAGGGGGAGAACAAGGAGGTGCTGCCGACACCCCTCCTTTAGGGAAAAGCCGTTTGCAGGGGTGATGGAGGCAGTTCGTGGGCAGCAGGTCGGAGACACGGTCGCTTGAAGAAACCGAGATGTTTCCTCCTGTGGTTGTCCCAGGTGGGTGGAGAGGGGGGAGCATTTCCCAGCCAAGCTCACCCCGTCCTTCAGCAGCGGCTCGAGGC
>NW_009723062.1:382-6407 GCF_000703405.1 Apaloderma vittatum
CTGAAGGCCGTAGGGGGGGGTGCGGGGTCAGGGCCAGCCACGGCGTCTTCTCTGCAGCGTGTCAGTGGAAAGGAGCTGGACAACATGACTCCTGCCTTGATCCTGCTTCCTGCTTGGAGGCATAAAATCGAAATTAGTGTAAAGCGGGGTCAGCTGGGCAAAGGTGCTGCAGCGAGAGGAAGCAGAAGTTGGATCTTGGTTGGTTTACGCTGGTGAACGGGAGGAGACGAGTGGCTTTTCAGAAGGTAAATGTGAAGCAGCCCACTGACGGGATCAGAGCAAAGCCCTTGTTTTGTAACACACTGAGCTAAAAAAAAAAGGAAAAAAAAAAAAAAGGAGGGGTGTTCCCTCTTGTATGAGTATGTGTTGGGTAAAGTCTCGCTGCCACCTGTCACGCACGGATCCTGAACGCCTGGGGTCTGTCCTTGTCCCCTGACACTTTACAAAGAGGCACCCAGTGTCTCCTTTCCCTATTCTGCAGTCCAGGTTCATTCAAGCTTCCAAGATGCTCAAACGAGTCCTGCAAAATCAGCCAAGACTAAACTTGACTTTTTTATATATATGTTTGTGCAGTGTTTTCTGGTTTTTTATCATAAAGGAGAGCAGGGAAAAACTGAAAGAAAATAAAGACAGGACAAAAAAAAAGTGAAGAGGGAAATCCTTGCAAAGTTTCCTTGTCCACCAGAAAGAAGTAAAAAAGAAAGACAAATATTTACTCGTCCTAGGGAAAGTCTAGGCTGCCCTGGAGACCCCAGGGAGGGGTGTTTAAAGTATTTAAAGAGTTAAAACAGCCCCAGGGTGCCGGGGGAGAGGTTGGTCCCTGGACAGGGGCTGGCCTGGCCCCTGGAGGTGCCCCCTCCTCTACAAAACCGAGGTGGAAGCCCGTGGAGTTGGGATTTGCTGTCCTCTGCTGGGAATCGCTGGGACCATTCCCGAACACAGCGTCGTTCGGAGCTGCCGGCTTCTTCCATCTCCTTGAGCGGCTGCGATGCAAACTCAGCAAAACCAGCAAAGATGTGCTGCTTCCCTCGTTAGTTCTGCCCAAATCCGTGGCAGCTGGAAGGAGAATCTTCCGAGGGGGATGTCAGCAGCTGGGAAGGCGGGTAAGGACACGCACCCCCGGGTTAGGAAATCTGCCTCGAATTCTGCAGAAGCTATTTGAGGGTCGGGGCTCAGCCCCTTCCTCTTACTCCCCTGGCTCCTTGGAAACCTTTTCGCTGTGCTGTCCCCACCTGCCAAAGTCCTGAGAGAACTCTTCTCTTCCTGAGAACTGAGAGAACTCTTCGCTGTCCTCCTAAGATCTCCTCGTCGCACCTTCAGCGCTGAACTGGCCTCACGGAGCTGTTTCTTGGCTTTGCCCAGCTGAATGCCTCGTCGACGTTCCCATCACACCGAAGCCCCCAAAGGACGTGGGGTTTTTTTCTCATCATACACGCCCTGGAGCAACTGGAAGGGACCGCAGGGGCCAAGAAAAGAAAAGAAACCTCCGCAGAGCGGGATATTCCCACTTCTCCTATGAAACGCACCATTTGCTTGTGCTGTCATAGAGGTTATTTCCCTGTTTATTTACGAGCGACGGCCCTGGAGGTCACGGTGATGTTGTTTTAAGCTTTATGGTACCTGCCCCTCCCTGTCTCGGGTCCTCCAGGAAGCTCGAGGTGGCTGGAGCCTGGCAGATGGGGGCCGTGACGGCGTGAATCACGCGTCCTTTCGGAGAAGGAAACCGGGGAAATCGTCTGTGCGAGGCTGGAGGACACACTCAAAGTGCTGACGCCAGCGTTCACGTGGGCTGGGTTACCCCGCACAGCTAAAAGCTGGGACAGAACGTGTGGATTTACAGCCCTTCCCTTTCCCCAGGAGGTGAGAGAAGGATTTACAGGGCGGTCCAAAGGGACCCCCAGCGCCGTCTTGGAGGAGTCGAGGAGGGGCTGGAGCACCGATGTGTGTTGGGGCGCACTGACACCCCCCAGAAAACACCACCGGGAATCCCAAATTATAGCTCTCCCTGCCTGAGGACCTCCCTCCCGGCTTCTTGCCTGCTGAAACCTGGGGCCGCCTTTGCAACCTAACGGCAGAGCCTCCAGGAGCGGGGAAAGTGTCGCAGGATCACCCCGTCCAGCTGCGAGCAGCGAGCGTGGGCAGAGGGAGTAACACCTTGTGGCTCCAGCGACGTTTTCATCACCTTTATATCGGACTCTTGTTTTCAGCCAGACCTGCTTTTACTCAGAGCTATAGGTACAGCATCAAAGATCCTGAATGCAGGAGAACTCATTCTGGCACCCTGTCCTTGCAGCACACGCTCCAGGACACAGCGCAGGTGGCTGACGTGCCTTAACAAGGTGACAACCTCCAAGCAGATGGCAAAGAAGAAATTTCTTTATTCCCTTATCTCCAGGCGTTAGGAAAGGAGAAAGCGGAGTTAGAACTTGTCTTGCCCTTTAACCTGTTGTGTTTCTCTCTTCTCATGGCTCATTTCTGCAGGTTAAGGGGAATAAAGATGAGCTGTTAATACTTTGCTCGGTCTCCCGCTTAGTCCTCCAAAGAGGACCGTGGGCTGGCCCCAGCTCACGCAGGACACGTCTGTGTGTGCAGATCAAGGGGCCTTTCTTTGTTGTTCATCCACGACCTCCAGAATTAGCTTTTCTCTAGGAGAAGAGCTCTGATATTGCAAAATATGACCGAATGTATCGCCCGTGTGAGAACTGGGGTTTTGTTTGTCCGCCGCAGTTCAGCCATAGACAAGAAGACGGGGGAGAAAGTGGCCATCAAGAAGCTCTGCCGCCCCTTCCAGTCGGAGATCTTTGCCAAGAGAGCGTACAGAGAGCTCATGCTGAAAAAAAATAGCAAGTCAAGTGCTCATTCCCTTTTCCCTGCGGAGACAAGGTGCGGTTTCTTGCCACCTGGTAGTACGTCCTTCCTGGTGGCATCATCTTTATTTTAACTGAGAGGTCCCAACACTTGGCACGTGTGGGCAGACTCAGGGGTTGACTGTTACGTGTCAGCTGCGCCCAGCTGGCACCAGGCTGAAGCAGAGGTGTAGCGGGTGCTCCCGTGCGTAATGGGTGCTCCCATGGATTAGTAAGAGGCAAAGCAGCCGCGCAGCATAGCGAGGAGTCCTCGGATTCCTCGGGTGGAGTTCTCGGTGCTCACCCGTGCCCGTGTGCCGGGGGAGAGCTGCTTCCCGAGTCCCACATGCACAGAGAATGCTTTCCAAGTTTAAATTTGGGCTTCTCTTCTCCATCAGGTCATTGGGCTGCTTGATGTCTTCACCTCCGCTCCCTCCTACCACGGATTCCAGGACTTGTAAGTTTGGAGTTTGGGTTTGCTCTATCTGGGCTCAGCCATTGCCCTCGATGCTGGGGGCGTAGCAGGGGGATAACGGGTCAGGCTGAGGCGCCATCCGACAGCCTGAGCTGAAAAGGTGCCAGGCATCCCCAAATAATGAGAAAAATTGAGAGAGGAGCCAGTTCCCACGGCTAAAACACCCAGAACATGTAAAGAAATTCCACGCTGTGCTTGCAGCTGGGAGAACCGAGTACGTAGAGACCAGAACACGTAAGGAAGAGGCATGAAAGAGGCGTCACGTTCCGCGGCGAATCACACGCAGCCCCGACGCTGCCGCCGTGACCGCTGAGCTGAGAGGCTGCGCTCGGAATGGGAGAAATATTGCTCAGCTGGGAATTTTAAAGATCTGGCTTTCTTTTCCTCTTGATCCTGACTCTTGTGTTCGTTTGTTTTTTTGGCATTTCCTTTGGTGTTGATGGTCAGGTCGGACAAGTCGTTTTTCCCTTCCCCATCCTTGGGCAGGAGCAACGTGTGCCTGGCTTTGGGGTTCGGGCATTGAGCATCCCGCAGGGAAAAGTGTTAGAAGGTTCTCAGAGCAGTTCCTGCTGGAAGACCATTAACTAATGAGCAGTCTCAGCAGTGGGCAGGGCAAAGACCTGAAGGAAGTGAGATCTTGTCTTCCGAGGCAGGGCTGGTGAACATTACGGAGATAAATTTGGGAGCCGACGCAGCAGTTTTGCAAGACTCTTGGAGTTGCACAAGGATGTTTCAGCTCCCGGGATGGTGTAAGGCCGCCCGGAACTGAATATCACTTGAGGTCTAAAGTAAACTAATCGAGGATCATTAAAGTCTGGAAGATCCTTGTGCAGATATCCAGTTTAAGGGGAGGAGAAAGAGCAGCTTGAAAGCCCAGCGTCACTGCAGGCTGTGCTAATTAGCCAGCAACAGTGTCACAGCAACCCGCCTTAGTTACAGTCAGTTACACAGAGAAAAAAAACCCAAACCAACAAAAAACCAAGTGAGAACAAGGCTAGCCTGGTTCCCAGTGGTTTTCTTCTAGACTCAGGGCCTTGTCTTACTGCCTTTTAGCTACCTGGTGATGCCATACATGCGGACAGATTTACAAAAGATCATGGGACATGAATTCAGTGATGAAAAGATCCAGTACCTGGTCTACCAAATGCTGAAAGGGCTGAAGGTAGGTGGGTCTGGAGGAGTTTAGTGACTCCCTGTGTCTCCTCTACACGTCACCTCCGGGCTGACTGTAACTAAACCCCCTTCCAACGCTGAACAGGAAAATTTGGGGGGTTATGGCATCCCCTGAGAACAGATATTTGCTGTTGAACTACTCGTGTTCCAGCATACATCTACGAAAGAGCTGCTTGTCACGACAGTCAATCAGGTGTTGAAGAAGGCAGCAGCCACAGATGCTGCGATGGTTTTTAACGTGGCAGCAGTTGTGTCGCTCTCTGACCTGCCAAAACCCTGCGTAGAAAGGAAGCGGCTGGTGGCAACGGGAGCTTCTGCTGAACTCCCACCAGAGGCTCTCAGGGGAGAAGACAGAGGGAAGGTTTTTCTGTTCAACAGAACGCAGACAGACCGTGCTGCTTTGAGAGAGCAGAAGGCAATCCCTGCAAACCCTGGGACGTAGAGACAAGGCCTTAACGCTGCCTCTGCAACATCCCTCACCCGGGTGAGAGCAGTGGCTTACGGGCGCTGACGAGCTCACGTAATAACACCTTTCCCCAGTCACTGTTACCTTGAGTTTAAACAACCGGGGGAAGAACACGCAGCAGGTTGAACTGGTGTGATAAAAGCCATGCAGCCAGGTTTCGCAGTTTTGTGTTTTAATGAGTTTTTTTTCCCCCCCGTGTGGTTTAACACCCAAAATAACCAAGTTTTCCCGTCGTCTCCTCACCGTGTTCCTCCCTGTAACCCTGATGCCTTTGTTTGATAGTTTGAAGCTATTGCTGTACTTCTCTGAGGAGCTGTTGCTCCTCTTCTGCTCTGTGCCTCTTCTTCAGGCTGACGGTATCATTGCAAACACTCTCAGAAATAAATCCAGGGCGGAGATTTCTTTTCAAGCTGCTGCCCTGGGGACCCTTGAGCAGGTGCAGAGTCGTGTTCTCAGCAAGTTCTTGTCCGTAGCTCTCGTTTCTGCTGGGGAACAGAAAGCTTTGTCTGCTGGTGCTCACATTGTGGCTCCTCTTTTTATTGCAGTACATTCATTCCGCTGGGATCGTCCACAGGGTAAGCCCGCGCTCGCTCTGATTTTTGGTCTGTTCAGGAGAAACGCAGCTTGGCCGCAAAATTAATAAATTCCTAAAAATCTTTCCACTAACAGCCTCATCTGCTCTAAGGTCTCACTGGCGTCCTCCCTCTTTTCCCTCCTACACCCTGCACGTGTTCGGATTTGCTCGTTTGTGCAGTGTTTTGAGGGAACGCTGGGTTTTCTGATGAGCTGGGGAGCATCTTACGCTGCTCTTTGAATGAAAGCTTTCAGAAAAAGATAAAATAATACTCTAAAGCCGTACGGTACAGCAGGCGTGGTGTCTTCGCTGTATCCGGACGTGGGATGTTGTGGGAACCGCTCAAAGGCAAGCAGGGGTTTGGCCAAGGCTCGTGTCGATGCGTTGTGACTAAAAACATCTTTATTATTCTGCTCCCGTCTGTTGTAGGACCTGAAGCCGGGCAACCTGGCTGTGAACGAAGACTGTCAGCTAAAGGGGGGTGAGAAAGC
>NW_009723062.1:6458-17865 GCF_000703405.1 Apaloderma vittatum
GGCCTGTTTTCCTCCTGAGACTCGAGTCGAGGCGTTTCGTTACTCAGCGGTTGCAGGCGGTGGGAAATACTCACCTGCTGATGTAACTTGCTGAATCAGGGCCCGAGACTTGGAATGAACATCCTGTCACCACAATTCCTGCGGCGCGGCAGCTCCTAACGACTTCCTAAATAAATTCAATACTGCTGAGCAATGCTCGAGTTAGGCAAGCGACCTCTGAGGGAACACCGGGTTCAACCACAGTGAGAACCAAAGGTCTGGCATCGGTCAGGGATGGTTCCGAACCCTTTGGTTCTCGCTGACATGATGGTTGTGATTCCAGACCAAGTTATTTGCAGTATTGCTCGGAAGGGTTTGCTTGCAGCTTGCCAAGCTGTGCAGTGCTGTGCCCATGTTTTCTGTAATGTATGTGACAGGGAGTGGCTGCGTTGCCCGTAAAGGTTGGGTCAAGCTCTGTTTATCTCCAGGATTGAGGGAGAGGCCATCTCCTGAGAGCTGCAGGGTGGTTTTTATAGGAAAGGGTGAGTCGTGGAGGCCTGGGAGCACGCCTCCGCTGCCAGCTGATAGAACTGCTTGGTTAAACAAAGCTCATGGAGTCAAAATTTAAGCTTTGCGAAAGGAAGTGACCCTCCAGGTAGCGCACAGCACTGATCCTTTCGGGGAGGGTCTTCACACAACAGGTTTCGCAGCCAGTTTGCAACTCACAGTGGAATTAAGACAAACCTGTTAGCTCTTCACGCCATCCCATAGGTGGCTGTGGCATAGCTGGAGCTTCGTTATCATCTGATCTGATCTCCTTCGTTTCCTCTTAGAAGTAGATTCTCACTTGCCCGTAGGATTTCTCTTTTCTTCCCTGCCCTTCCTTCTCCCTCTTCCTTTGGTGACCTGCAGATCTTGGATTTTGGCTTGGCCAGACACGCCGATGCGGAAATGACCGGCTACGTGGTGACGCGTTGGTACAGAGCCCCAGAAGTCATCCTCAACTGGATGCATTACAACCAGACAGGTGAGCCGCCTCGCTTCCGTGGCGGGGCCGGCCAGGGACGAGGCGCGGGACGGGACCGGCCAGTGACGAGCGCGAGGATCCCGCTTGTCACACCCGGGTCACGTCTCGCGTCATCCTCTCGGATGTTTTTCTTCTTTATCATCAGTATCTCCCAGAGCGGAGCGAGTCCCAAAAGCCTAGTGCCTGCGGGAGATGATGAAAGCAGAGATTTTAGCAGCATAGGAAAAGCAGGGGAGGGTGGAAATTTGGAGTGAAATTTAAATCAGTGCCTTCTGCAAACCACAAAGCAAGCAACAGCCTCAGCAATCATTGCTGCCCTTTTACTGTCCTTTTCGTCTTTTTTTTTTTATTCTTTTCCTTTTTCTCTCTGAACAGTGGATATCTGGTCTATCGGCTGTATCATGGCAGAAATGCTGACCGGGAAAACGTTGTTTAAAGGAAAAGACTGTATCCTTTCAAGCTGAACCTTTTGCCTCGGGGGAGTAATAATTCTTGGGGTGTGTGAAAGGGCTGCTATGAATGAGGCTACGGAGAAAAACAGATGTCAGTCGGTTTACTGGGATGTAATCGCAGACACCAGCCTTTCTGGTGAGGAAAACAGAGAGAAGACAGGAGGTGGCCAAGCCACACTTAGAAATCCACTTCCATGCTGGCCACGTGTGCTCTGCATCAGCAGCCTGACCTCGCGCGGCCACAGTTCCATCTCCAAAGCCTCCCATATCCAGGAAAATGATCCACCGCCGAGGATGGCATCCCAGGAAAAAAAAGCCCCAGAGATCTTTTTGCCAGCCAAATGTGTCTCTGCTTGTGCAGCTCTGTTGGGTTTGTGTCACAACCTTCTCGTAGCTCCCACTGGTCCTTGAGGGCTGAGGGATGCCCGGGGCTCAAGTCCTGGACGGGTGATCTTTAACACAGCCTCCCAGATCTAGATCAACTCACCCAGATCCTGAAAGTAACGGGGCATCCAGGAGAAGACTTCGTGGAGAAGCTGGAGGACAAAGCGGTAGGAAAGCTCGCTGCGGGTTCAGGTCTCGCTGGCGGCAGATGTGGCGGGAGAGGTTTTAACTCGGTCGCATGGCTGAGCCAGGAGAGGCGCTGCTTCTACGGCAGCAGCGGAGAGGAGCACCGGCAGCCTTCACCGTTTCTCTTTGCTAGCGGCACGTCTGATGGAGCTGGCGTTGCGCTGGGAGCTGGCGTGGGTTGCCGGGACTCCTGGGTGAGGTGCTTGCCACCAACCTCCTCCATTCTCCACATCTGGCCCTCCCAGCAGGAACATCTCTCTGTCCCAGCTGACAAACGCAGCCCCTTGCAGAAGCGATCGCTGAAAGGCGACATCTGGGATGATTTGCTCTTCTCTCCCTTTGCTTTTGCTCTCCTGAGCCATGAGACCCCAGAGCTGTGTTTTGTATTTTCATATCTCCCAGCCTCCTCACACTTGTCCACACACAGTAAGTGTCCTCTCCTTTCTCTTCCAGGCTAAGAGTTATATCAAGTCCCTCCCAAAAATCCCCAAGAAGGATCTGTCGGTGCTTTTCCCCAAAGCCAATCCTCAGGGTAAGTCATCTCCCATGTCACTCTCCAGTTTTCACAGCTGGAAAGGAGGCGGGCTGACGGCCCCAGCCCCAACCTTATTTCTTCTCTTTCTCACCATTTCTTGCTACTTTCTCCCTTCCAGGTTGTGCCCTCGCCTCTCCCCAGGGCAAATACAGATGAATTAAAAGCAAACTGATTCTTTATTGGCATTACAATGGCAAAGTCCTGCTGTTCTTGGCCATGTACTTATTTTTTTAAATTATTATTATTATTTTGATTTTTTTTTTTTAAGAGTACAGCTTAAATTTCAACTGTTTGTTGAACCTGCATCTGTTGATAGTTCGCAGGCAGCTGAGATGTGCAATTTTCAGGGTAAAAATTGATTTCTTACAAGGAGCTCTTCTCCCAAGTAGATTAGAGGTGAGAGTGAGCAAAAGTGCTCTAAAAGCTGAGGGGAAGAAAGCATTAAAATGTCAAAACCAAGGGGGAAGGGGGCTGACAGACTACTTGGTATCTGAGTTTCTTGCCTTCCTGTTTACCAGGGATGTAGAGATTTCCGTATAGATAACTCATGTTAAGACTACTTTGAGTTGCGGGGGTCAGAGTGAAAGCAAATGATTAAAACTGAAAAATATCTTAAAGTGACTGGCTTGCTCTTCAGGTCCTTGCAGCCCCATCGGTGCAGCAAAGCTTATTCAAGACTAATTTGTTGTTTCTGCACCATTTACACCTCCGGTTCTGTCAGCAAGAGCTCCCTGAGGCTGCAGTTGGGCAGACTCTGCATCCCCACTGACGGGAGCTCCACGCTCCCTTGGCTGGGTTGAGGAATCTCACTCATTTTCGTGTCTGGAGATGCTGACCAGGAAACATGAGTCCTGTTGCTCGCAGGGACCTCGCTTAGCCCTCTCCCTGTCTTCTCCTACAGCAGTGGACCTGCTGGACAAGATGTTGCAGCTCGATGTGGAAAAGCGCCTCACAGCCACAGAGGCCTTGGCTCACCCTTATTTCGACCAGTTCCGAGACGTTGAGGAGGAGACGGAAGCGCAACAGTCCTACGATGATTCTTTGGAACATGAAAACCTTTCAATAAATGAGTGGAGAAGTAAGTTTATCGTCGAAGTTCCTGTCTAGCACGGGACTTTCCTGCCTTTCGCTCTTCCCTGTGCATGCGCTGAGTAAGGCTGCGATTGCCCCGGTGATCGCACGCGTCTCCCTTACCTTGGTTTGCTTTTCAGCAAAGACCCCTCCAGCTCTTTGAGAAGATTTTCTTTTCGCCTCTCTGCTCTTTTCCAGCTTGTACCTGCCGTATCCTTCCCACCAACCACCTCCTCTCTGCCTGTGCGACATCTAACCCCTCGTTTGTGGTCCCTAAAAATCACACGTTTGTGGTTCTTTTGTTCTGTTTCCTCAGAGCATATTTACAAGGAGATCTTGTCCTTCAGTCCCATCGCACGGAAGGACTCGAAGAAGCGAAGCGGGATGTCGTTGTAGCGACGGTGACCGGGATCCGCTTCTCCTGGACCACGGATGGGATTTACTCCATCGCTCAGCCTGCGGGACGTCTCTGTGTGCCAACACCAGGACGACGCCGTGCCGTGGGCATCGGACTTTGTTCTACGGAAAGGGGAAGTACCCCGAACGTTTTTTCGATGCAAAAGATAAATATATTCTCCTTGAAACTTCGAGTGGGAGAATTTCACCTGATGTTTCTTTTTTTTTTTTTTTCCACATTCATCCACTTAAGAGAGCGGGGAGTTTCATTGCTCCCTTCCCACTAGTCTTGCCAAGCACAGGTTTTGGAATGTAAATTGTGGGTAAGGTAAACGGTTAAATTGTCTGGGACCTGAGTCCCCAGCAAAATACTCAGAAAGAGCAAAATTCAGCGTGACAAGGCTTTATCTGATCTAACTCCCAAGTTCGTCCCCTTTTCCCGAGGAGCAGTTGCGCAGCACCAGCACAGCAAGGCTGCCGGGATGGGCTCAGCTCCTGGGAATCCAGTCGGTCCTGGGATTGCTCCGTGTTTAAAGCAGCTCCAAACTCTTGTTATGAGCACAACTCCCGCGAGGCTGCTTCCTCCCTCCAGACAGCCGCTGTCTCCTCTTTTTTTTTGCTCTGTTTCTTTCATTCCGGGGGTTTTGATCCACGCTATCTCCTTCTTGCTGGCTGCAAACACACCCTGGGAAGCTGAAGCCGCTTCCCATACGGATGGAGCTGGGTTGTAATCCAACAGTTCTGCTGCCCTTCCTTTCTTCTCAGGCTGGTTTCCCCAACAGTTCCCTCTTCTCCACACTTATCTCTCCCTGAACACCCTCTCCCTGGAGTCCCCCTCCCTGCTCCTTTATCTCTTGGCGTTCCCTCACAGCCCAGTGACGTGACCCCTTCTCCTCTTGGTCCTGCCCCACGGGATCGGTTAAACCAGGGATTCTCAGTTGCTTCAGTTGTCTCTCAGGGCTGCTGGTTCCTCAGTATGAAGAGACATTTAAACTGATCGTTGGGAAAACAGTCAATTGTCAGGCCTAAGGCTCAGCTCTCAAGGAGACTAAAAAAAAGTCTGTATATGGGGAGGAAAAAAGCAGAAAAGTATGTCATGTGAACAGAAAGAGGGATTCAACAACTCAAGTCAGCACGGAAAGTAAGTTCTGGTATCTTAGTTTCGTGGTACCAGATTAGCTCCTTCGATCAGCATCATTAGAAATTGCATCTGAGACAATCTTACTAGACAGAATATCTCACAAAACCCCACTACAGGCTAGAAACCGTACCTGTGAATAACAGCTTCACAGACTCCCTTTACTGCGCTTTCCTTGAGGTTTTGCCTTGGTTGTTTGTCAAATTTGAAAATCCACTCACGTATTTAGCGAGAAATTCTTGTCACCTACAAGAAACTGCTTTCTCAGGGGTGCTCCGAGTCCTGGTGTGTGACAGGGCAGGGCTGCAAGGTGCTCGGCTGGGCAAAGCGGGCACCCAGCCCTGCTCTAACACAGTTTCTTTAGCAGGTATAGACGAGAGGAAAAAAAAAAACAACCCACAGTAATCTCTTTTTTTTTGCCCCTGGATGTGGACAAGAAAATAATGTAGGATGATGTGAGAAAATCCAGGTAACGTGCCTGGATTTAATTGCTTTGGAAAGGCGTTCAAACAGCGTCGAGGTAAGAGGAGTATGACACAAATACAGAGGGAAGTTGTTTTATGAATGCAGACCAACCAGCCAGCCGTGTGGATCCTTCCTCCAAGGAAAGTCTGTTCCAACCTTTGGTTCCACGATATGCAAAGTCATTCAAATTTGAAAAGTAGGGTTTGACGTTTCGAGTCATTTGGTGTACCGGAGGTACACTGGTTTCGCCTGAAGCGTGGCAGTTTTGGGTGCGTATGCATCGGCGTGTCCCAAGCCACCCCTCGAGTACGTAGGTGTTTGCCATAAACTCTTTAGGATGGAGGAGAGATGAAAAATAATTAGAAGAAAATAAGAGGAAAAAAAAAATAATTTGCCCGGGGGGCAAATGTGGAAGCAGCAGGATTTGGGGAGTTAAGGGCTTTCTGAGAGTTTCCAAGTGCGATACTTTTGTTACGTAAATTCCTGGCCCTCTGTGACAGCCTCTTTCTTGATGATCTTGTAGACAATAGCTGTCATTAGTCCTTTTGAAATACAGCCCCCGGGCACTTGTGTGGCTTTTTCTAAAGCATCTTAACTCCTCGCGGTGATCTGAGGCGGTGCCCTGATCCTTTGTCACTTGTGGGACCAGGAGATCAGACAGTACTTTTGAGGGAATTTTTCCCTTTCTCCTCTATTGCTTGGAAGTTCTCCTTGTTCGTATGCTAAACAGTTAATTGCCAAAGTTTCCCAAGTACAAAGGGGCCTTTGGGGGCTATTTATCCCCTCTCTGCAGTGCTACAGAATAGATTATTTTTCCCCTCTGACAGGCCTTTATTTATTCCTGCTCGAAATATGAATGAGCACGCTTCACTTCCAACAAAAAAAAATTAAAAAAAATCTTTAAATATGTATTAGGATGCCTCCCAGCATGTCACATATTCCTCTAAACATCGCTTTGGTTAATAATTGCAGATCCTGGAAATGCTAATTGCTAATCCAAAATGTACAGAGCTCCTTATAAAAAATAAAAAAGACGTAATTTTCTGCGGAGCAGGACACAAGTCCTCTGTAGAAAGTGATTCTCTAATCGGGCAGCTATCTGCAGCTTGCTGATGGATGGAAATTCTTTTTTCACCAGGATGTGCGCTTTCGGCACATCCCAAATTTTCTTCTTTGCCGTAAGTGATACCCAGCTTTGCTATGCGGCCCTCAAACAAGGGGAAACGGCAACATTACCCAAATTTTCTGAGCTCTCCACTGGGAGCTGGACCAGGCGACGTCGCAGTTCTTGGCTGTCTCTCTGTAGCAGCTCGGGCCAGGCGGTGCCCAGGACAAACTCCCAGCCCCTGGAGCCTTTCGATATGACGCTGTTGATGTTGTCCCGCTGTAGCTGCACAGATGCTCCGGGCTGATGAGACGTGGTTTCTCTCAGCTCCCATCTCTCCAGGCCAAGCCCTTCGCCTCGCTCTGCTCGTAGGTAGGGACAGAGAGCACGGAACCATCGCGATGTTCCCTCGATTCCCTCGATTTTTTTAAGTGACAAAATACTTGCTCAATGCAGAGCTTTGAAAATATCTACAGACTCTCAGACAACCGCAGGCTTATTTTATCCTACAGGAAAAAGAAAGAGAATCTGTTTTCATAGCTAACCTTGTCACATTCCAGGCCGTAGATGAAACAAATAATCTTCAGGTTTAAAGTAATAACAACTGGAGGCAAGAAAACCACAGAAATTCAGTGGTTTTTTTTACGAAGAGCTAGGCCGGAGGATGTGCAGCAGTGTCTGCTGACTCTTGAAGAACCTCAGCTTGGTGAGAATAAGGGACCATCCTTCCTTCAGCTGAGACAACCTGCGTTTTCCTTCGGTGCTGGGAGAAGTTCCAGCTGCGTCAGTCAAAGAGCAGTTGAAATATTGTCCTTGTGAACCTGGCATGTGACTCGGCTGCCATGTCTGCAGCATCACCTTCACCAGAGGTGAGCGAGGAGCTCTCTGAAGCTGCCAGAAACATCTCGGAGAGCTGCAGATGTTGCCAATGCCGCGGCAAAACGAGGCTTGGTGGTCAGCAGCGGAGGGTCACGGGCCGGGTGAGTGTGTGCGAACGCACGGGGAGGTGTCTCGGGAGCACGGGTGAGGCAGGCTGGCCTCCTGACAGTATGTGCCTGTGGACACTGAGAGGCAGAGAAGAGTCTTAAAAGCTCCAACTTGTGGAGAAAAATCGAGTAAACCTATGGCGACTTTTGGAGTGTAGAGGTTTCTTTCAGAAAGTCACCTGTTAAGGTGGTGAACCAAGAAGAATTCATACTTTACGTGGGAATTTAGGGTGGGATTCCTTAATCATTTTGTCCCTCTTCAGAAGGGGACAGGCAGACCTGGAGAGGTTGGAGTTTGCTGGCTCTCTGTAGCGATGGCTGAAGGAGAAAACATCTTCATGACAAAGTAATGTACTGGTAGTTGAAAAGGAGCCTCCCTAGTTTTAAAGAATAACCCAAATGGCCCTTCGGGAATTGTGTGACTCGAGGACCAGTGTGGGGAGGCACCAGGGACTTCCAATACGAACAGGTGTGGGAAGAACCAGTGAGAACACAACCGAACGGAGCAGGGAGATTCTGCTGTTAGCGACAGCAAATATCGGTCCCGCTTGTGGCAGGGATAGCACGTAAAGGCTCTTCAGTATCGGTCTCTCTGCTGAAGATATTTGCCAAAACCATTTTGTGTTTCAGGGACTGGGTTTTCTCACAGGTTTTCTCTCTCGAGAGCTGACACTGGATGCTCTGAAACTGCGAGAGCAAGCTCAACAGCTGGGCCGTGGGCTCCAACGCTCTGCTTCCGCTCATTCACCCACCAACCCCGCAGAGTGTCCAAAGGCCAAACACTCCTCCTCCTGCAACTCCCATATCCTGACAAACGCGGGGAGCTGGTGCTCTGCAAGCCCAGCAACCCTGGAGGTGTTGGTGGATTTGTTTTCTCGTGGTACGTACCAGGCAGGAACTCAAAATAACCAGCAGGAAACGAAGCAGGCTGGGAGTGGAAAGGCAGCGTCTGTTGGTAAAGACGAGCCGTCGCGGTGCTCGTACGGCACCTGAGGACACGTTGCAGCGAAGAGGAACGAGCTGCTTGAATGGGAAGAAAAAAAAATCTTATTCATAAGATGAAAGGAGTTGAAAAAACACCCGATCGACAGAGCTGGTGACCCAGGCCAAGGTTCAAAATGCTTCTGAATCGGCACAAGAAACAGAGGGGCTGAGCGACCCCGACACGTGAAGAAGTTGTCGTGCACCAAGGCACGCGTGCGCCCGTCCCCTGACCCACACCGAGGCACCAGCCATGCACATTCCTCTCCTTACGTGCTTTATTTTCCCCCTTGCATAGCTTATGTTCTTCAAAACACAAAACTGAGTGATAAAAATCCCTCGGCCATTAAGTGAGCATCCAAAATTCCCAAACTTAGGCCAGGCACAAATGTGTTTGCCTGTTCTATATTAAGGATGTACGATAAAACAATTATAGGGAGTTTTTGTGCCTGTCTCGCATAACATGCAGATGTTTGTCTCGAAACGCTATTTATTTGTTATTCCTATGTTTATTTCTGTGTTTATAATATAAACATTTTTTGTCATTATTTGGAAAGCGAAGCCTTCATTGTAAACAATCTTTCTGTGTAAGGATTTTTGACAGCTAATTAGGCCTGTGAAGCTGCAATATTTATGGGATGTATTTATTAGGTACTTCCAAATGTCAGTGGAAAAGAAAAAACAGGATGATTTGTTTATTTTCCTTTCTTAAGAGACACCACAACATCATCAGGATTTTTTTAAGAGACAAAATACTTGCTCAGTGCAGAGCTTTGAAAATATCTACAGCCTCTCAGACAACCGTAGGCTTGTTTTATCCTACAGGAAAAAAGAATCTGTTTTCATAGCTAACCTTGTCACATTCCAGGCAGCAGATGAAACAAATAATCTTTAGGTTTAAAGTAATAACAACTGGAGGCAAGAAAACCACAGAAAACTATAAACTCGGAGATACTGCACAGAGAAGGGCAGGACCTTTGGCTGATGATAACTCCTTTTCTGTCGGATTGTTCTCTATTAAATAATCCTGAAAGGTTCATGTGCATCTTCAACCCTCATTGATTTTCTGCTCAGGGACAGTGAGCTATCTCCTTTTAGCCACGTTTGCCTGGAAAAGTAAAAATTGTTCCGCCATCAACTGACATTTCAGATCCACCTTCAGCACGCTTCATCTAAAAAAAATAGTTCTCAAAACCATGATTTGAGATTTAAAAAGAAAGAAAGGCCAGAGCTACACCAACATTACTCGGCTTTAAGGCTTAATGAAGCAACAAGGAAGGTGAGTTCTCAATTCCTAACGATAATTTCCTCCCCTTCTGAAGCGTGTTTTGTGTACTTGAGAGATGAAGAGTTTGAGATCTCGGCCTCCGCTTTCATCCGAAGCACCGTCGCTGGTTTTGCACCTTTTAGAAACCAGGAGAGCAGAGAAATCAAATTAAGTTGTGCCTCTGGGATCTGAGATAAGCTCAGAACCTTGGGGTTGTTTGGTGTAGTTTTGTTTGGTTGTTTTTCAAGTTTCTCTTTTCTAAGATGGGTAATTTGGTTTGATGTTGTAACACGTGGCCCCCAGTCTTCAAGAGATGGACCTAATGTGATTATCACAAGCCAATTCCAGGGCAAATCTAAGAGGAAAACCCACAAATCTGAGGTCAAAATGAAAGAGCTTGCAAAAGTTTGTCGTATTAAAAAAACAAAACCAAGAAGACACCAAAAATGCTGGAGGAAAAACGTGAGTGGAACCTACTGCTAAAATTCTCACGTGAAGGAAAATGAGATCCTGCAGTTGCTCATCAATTACTGAAATGGTTTTATTATCTGTTTAACTGTCTTCCTGACATTCAGCTTGGAAGCAGAAGCACCTATGGATTTCTCATTTAATTTTTTATCCTTCAGGGATAGGATGGTGCCGTTTTCTTTTTTTTTTGGGGGGGTGCTTAGGTGAGACCCTGTGCAAACCAAGGAGTAGTGGGACTTTTATTTCCAAATCATTGACAGGCCGCTTTTCCTGCAGGCCAAGAACAGAATATAATAATACTGTTTATTTTTGAGTTCTGGTATGTTAACAGTAGATTCTTGAGAAACCATACACAGAAGAGTACTTAGAGGTTGACATGTCAGACTCTTCAGCATTAAGTAACATGTTTTCTCATACTTTCAAGGCTTCGACAAGCCCTGGTTAAACCTGAGTACTTTGCAAAACAGACTCTTAACAAAAAGCTCTACAGTTGGGCTGTAAAGGAGAGAAAATAGCATTCGTTTCTCCCTTTGAAAACAATTCAGCTAATTCTATAAATTCAGCTGGTGGCATTATGCAATACTCCGCACGATCCGAGTGGGAGGTGGAGCGCAGAGATGCCGGAGAACGCGGTACGCTCTATAAAAAAAATAAGAGTGTGGGAGCTTCAGCAGTTCTTCTCTCACCACTTAGATCAGCTGCAAACACAACTTCTTCCTCGCTCCTTCCTCTCGGCCTTTTTCTCCCTGCCCTTCCGCCTGTCACACCTCCGTCCGGACCCGGAGTGCCAGACTAGAAAATAAATACTCTTAGGATGTTCGATGTTGTTTGGCAAAGACCAGTCTCTGCCAGGGTGCAGCCACGTTGGGCTCCTGCATATTTTAGGGGGCTCCTGTAAAAAAAAAAAACAAACACAAAACCAGGATGGTGCAGGACGAAGGCCTGCGGTAAATAAAGAAATCAATTC
>NW_009723063.1:0-12374 GCF_000703405.1 Apaloderma vittatum
CAAAGGGGAACTCTCTCCCCTTCCCTCCCCTCCCCTCACTTTCCCCTCGCCGGCTCTTTGTTCTTTGCCCCTTTGTTCTCCCTCTCCTCCCTAAGTTTCCAGGGGAGGGTGGAGGTGCGGAGGAAAGTTGCTGAAAGGTGACGGATTGCAGTAAGTAGCTGTAGGGGTCCCCCCCGGGGCTATGAGCCATTCCTCAAATTCTGTCGCTTTGTCCGACTTGCCCAAGGGGCCGGTGTGTCGCGATGCGAAAGGGCCGCGCTTGCAGCGATGCTGAGACAGGAGGGGGAGATGGGGCTCCCCTGGGCACAGCCCTTGGAGACCAGGCACTCCTGAGTTTTTTTCCATTTGAAAGCATTCTGGTGGGCAACCATCCTTACGGGGGGGGAAATGATCGGTGAACATACTTTAATGAGATGAGGCGGTAGGTCACCGAGCTGAAGGATTTCTGAGTGTTAGATTTTAGGGCGCATGTGTTGGTTCGAGTTGCACAAACCCAGAATGGATCTGGCTTCACTGCTTTCTTCTCGGGATTCTCCCTTGTTGCTTGGCGGGGATGTGATGGAGTGCTGTCAGGAGTTAAACAAGTTGGTGCTCACTTTCAAACCAGATGGAATATCCTTGTACAGCAACATAGCTTAAAAAACCAGCTTCGGCATGGTTAATGGAAGATCGCGCAGTATGATTTAGTATTGCCAATAATAATAACTTTTCCTTGGAAAAGAAAAACCTCTTTGCCTAGTACAGTGTTGTATAGCCTTATCCTACCTTTGCTAATAGTAATTTAACACCAGAGAACTGCAAACTTGTATTACCTTGCACTAAGAAATCACTAATATCTTTGCAAATGTCGGTTATTGCAGAGTTCTTCCCTCTCGCCCTGATACATGAAAGTAAGAAAGTGCTTTATTTGTGTGAGTTAGATCTGATGTAAAAGAAGGTTTTAATACGGTGCATAGGAGTAGGTCACAGCAGGTTACAGACCGAGCCAGATTTGAGTCTTAAATTCCAGAAGACTTAGCTAAGAGCACTGTTACGCTCCCACCTTTGTAACTAGGGATATAATAGATGAACACAGCACTTCGGTGTTGAAAAGCTGCTTGAATGCAATTCTCCTATTTCTTGTAATCAAGAGAATGTCCATACATGTTTATAGCAGTATAATGTAGATACATTATTTTTATATATGTAGAAAGCCTATAAAATGATTTTTTTAAAAGATCATTTTCACGATACTTTTATATTCAATAAAAAGACTACAATTGTTTATTATAGTGAACCAAATTTCCAGAATTTGATATTGGAAAAACGTATACAAACAAACCAAACAAAGTTTAGAAATACGATAAGATTGCAGCCCACTAAATAAATATTTTGGATCAGGACTTTTTTTTTTAATGTGCAGCATGCTAATATGGATCATACCATCCTTCTGACAGATGTTAAATCTCAATATCAATTTTTTTAGATTAAATGGATTTTGATTTGAGGTGATGTGAGGCCTGTTCTTCTGGCTTTGTTTTCTCCTGATGTTGAAGAGATACAATCCCAGCATGAAGTCTGGGAACCTCACAAGTGGAAAATTTAGCTTTAGGTATTTCAAGCTGGAAACTTAAACCCAGAAGCTGTCCTTGAAAACTTTGACCTTTATTATTTAAGACTGTAGTTCACAGTTGAATGTAATGTCAGTCAGTAGCAAAGTAGAGAAAGATACAGGCATCGTACTGGATGCTTTGGCGATAGCTCTATTTTCTGGCTGTTTGCGTATCTGCACACAAGCCTACTAGTTCATTGCTTAAATCTAGAGGCTGGCTGTGTTACTTACAGTTCTGCTTATATCTCAATGCTCATCAAATGTTGTTGCAATAGCCAAGTAAAAATGTTCAATGCCATTTACAAGAAGGAATCTGCCTTAAGCAGTACTATAATCAGTAACAGCTAATGTTACCGAGAGCAAAAGTTTCTGCATGTGACTTATTGCCACAGAAGTTAATAAAGGCACAACTGTAATTGTGTTCAAAGCTAAATAAAAGCAGACGTATGAGAAGAAGAATATAAATTTGGTTGGAAAAGGGATCTTACCAAATACTGTGTGGGATCAATAGCAGTTGCTTCTGTTTGGGTAATGAAAACAATTAGAGGGCCAAGTGATGTTAGTGGGTACTTGTTCGAATAGAAGGGTTCTGCAGTGTGACAGAAATTAATTTCTGACTCAAAAGTATCCACTGAAGAAAGGGTGGCTGCATTTATTCATGTGTTAATTAATATTCCCTTTTTGCTCATGCTTTTTACTGACTTGCATAGATTTCCTTTCAACAGATGAGAAATTTCCACATATTTAAAAATCCCCCACCAGAAAGCCCCTACTACTTCCCTTGGAAACTCTGACACTGAATACAAGTTACTAAATATTGCACTGGATTTCACAGGGCAAACCTAAATATGTAAAGATGGTTTGGGATTTTGTTGTCTTGGTTTCTGCAGCAGAGGACTAAGCTACCGAGTTCTAGTAGTTTGCTAGAGAGTTACCAAATTGCTTAAATGAGATGACAGGCAAGACCTTTTACATTTGAATTATCACCTTTGTCTGTTGATAAATACTTGCAGCAAACAAGGCAAAAAACCACATTGCTTTCATTTTTATTTCCAAAACAGAACTGGTGCAGAGGAATATTGTATGAAATCAGAATAGGGAGGAAATTAAAAACGAACACTCTCTGCTTTTCAGGACATACCTCTAGGTATAGATGTGATTCATTTATACAGCTCTTAAATGGAAAAGCCTAAAATGTACAACAAAGATAAACAGCATGTCATCCTGCATTTAGAAGATGTTGGCATGCAAACTTTAGAGAAATGGAGAGCAGTGGTCCCCTTGACGTCTCTGCGGAAAATCAGATCTTGCAAGAAAGGAGAGCATATAACTATAGCAGTTATGATTACAATGGAGGGTTAATAACTTTAATATTGTATTTCTTTTATTAATTTATCTTAGTATTAAAAGATTTTTTTCCCCCCTTGTAAATGTCCATGTTTTATTCTATCAGTATATACTTAGTAAAACAAAGTCTTCAGAATAATGCACATCTCGGGCTTTCACATTTTACAAGGGCCTTATGTGCTTACTACATGTGCAAAATGATCACTAATCATGGTAAATAGTGGTACATGTTGGCTAAAATTCAGTTGCTGAATAAATAGCAATGTAGATTTTTTTTTTACTTTTTTTTTTTTTCTGCTATGTCATACTTAGAGACACCTGGAGCTCATTTTATCATGCAGGTATAGGAGTATTCTTAGGATGTTGACTGAATGTAGTAAATATGTTTGCAACAAATATTAGTGATAATGACGTTTCCATTTAAGTATTCAATCTGATTCAAAATCTGCCTTATTCTTAATAGAGTACTAGTAATAAACTTAGAAATTACTTCCCAATATTTCTATCCTGTCACAAACAGACTCTTTATTAAAAGCACAAAAATACGTGTTTCTCTATATTTTCTTAGTGACTCATGACCCTAATATACAGCACTGGCATAATACATGTAACATCTCTCCCTCAAAATACTCACAAGATTAGTATGTTATCACCTATGCTTTTTTTAAATTTCTTTGTATATCAGTAAAGTATAAGTGGCTCTGGTTCTAAGCACAGAAGAAGAAAAGATGATAATTCCATGTAAGTTCATTCTAAATAACTAATGAAGATAAAGACTCTGTTCTGTTACCGCTGCAGTTAATACCAAAAGTCTTGTCACTGAGTAGCTTCCTTTTACCATTTGGGTTGTGGAAATGCTCGGAAATATCAGCCAGCACTCTTTTTTTGTTGTGCAGAAATACAAAGATGTAACATAATGTTCTTCGAGAGCTGTGGTTCCCAGTCTTTTTTTTTTCATAGTCTTCTACTTAAATGTGTTTATATTTCTTACCGTGTAGCAGGAGGTTTGCCTTCCTCCCTTTCCACTTCCCCCACCTCCTCCATGGAAACAGTTATCATGTCCATAACTGACATGTTTGATATTTTGTGTTTAACTATTTGAAACCTTCATCAAAACACAGGATAACTATGATTTTATTTAATTTTCTTTTTTTTTACTTGTACTAAATACAAATCCTTATATTGGTGCCAGTCTTGGGAAGCTGCCAATGAATTGTTGCCAAGTTTAACATCCATTAATGATGGCTGTTAAAGTGGGCAAGGAACTTACTCATTTTCTTCCAGTTAGGAAAATGTTTAAGCAGAACTGAACTAGGTAATTCTATGCATATGCTTACCAGTCAACACTTTCCAAACACATTGTGTCACTATTTAACTTAAATTTTCATAATTTTTTAACGTTTTTTTCTGCCTTTGTATTCACAAGTAAAGAGCGAGACATCTAAAATATGCTTGAAATTTATAATTAAAAATATAGATCTTTGAACAAGGAATGAAAATAGTGCAGACTTCTGAATTATAAGTTAGAAAATATTTTTTCTGCTTCTAACTTGTATTTTCTCTGAGTAATTTTCTTCCCTCCTCCCTATTTATGTTGTCCACTTGAAAAGTGTTGGAAGTAGCATGTGTTTCAGTATGTTATAGTGTAGTGACTCCTCCATGGTCAAAGGATACTCGGAGCTCTCCATATGATGTCTTTGCCTCAGTAGAAAGGCTGATTGACTCTCTTATGTATGGCAAAAAATACAGTAATCCAGTGATGGCTTCCACTGATGTGCGGAGATCAAAAGATTTTGCAGCAGTACATGTATATGTACTGCTACTGGTATCAGGTACTTATGCGATAGGTGGTGGTGGTGTATTCAGGGAAAAACAGAAATAAGTGGAGCTTATACTTCTAATTTGGGTGATATCAACTTTTCCTATACACTCAGTAGATAAACTTGTACCTTTTCTAATCTGTAATAACATCTATCTAATGGAATAAGTGAAATTATATATATATTTATGATACACGTGTGTGTATATATACGCACATGTCACAGCCAGGAAAAAATTTACTCAAGAAGGCAAACTTCCCTTAAAGAAAGTGCTACATAAAAGAGGAACTTTATGGGTCCAAAGGTGCCTGTCCTAGCAGAATGAAGAAATTGTTGAGTTTGTAACATCCGCTTTCCTAAAGCACAGTTCAATTTATGTAAGGAAGGTTCACCAGCAGTGGACCAATGTAAATGAGAATGACTGTAGTGACTGAATTATTTCTTAGTCTCTTTACCCATCACCTAGCCAATAAATTTTCATCAATATTTCAAAATTCTTTAAGAGAAAAAAACATTCAGTGATTCAATCCTTAAATGCCAGGAGTTTGAGTTAGGTTTGTTTTGATTTTTTTTTTTTGGATTGGTTGGTTTGTAGCAAGCAGCATTCATAGAAAAATATTTAAAGTAAGGGACTGTGATGTGACTGGCATAGATCTTTATTGTACCAGTAGAAGATGTAGACCAAATCACTTGTCATTATGAGTATGAGTATCTTTAGAATCACATTGAAATTCATCTGATCACTGAAATCTCTGAGATTCATCCACAGTCTGGAACTTCTCCAACCATGTCTGAGTGGTTTGTTTTGACGTTATAGTTTAAAATATTTGGGTAAAGCAAACATGGTAAGCCTGTGATTGTTTATAATAGTTGACATTTAATGAGTGAATTTTATTCTTTCACTTGGGGAGTATTGAAGACATAATGCTTTCATATGAGGAAACTGAGGCATGGAGAAAGAAGTGACTCTCGGAAGCCCAAGTTCCAACTAATATGTTGGTGATGGACTTAGGAATACAGAGCAGCTTGCATATACCTGGTACATACGTGTTGTAGCCTGAAAAAGCACATGCATTTTATGTCTTTGCAGACTGCTAAAACCTTGTTCCCACTGTTTCCTCAAGAGCTTTGTGACACTGTTTGATTTAGGGGCACCTTCATTCATCAAATGTCTATAAAGCTTGTACCTTATGATCACCTTTATGAGGGTTAGAAGACCTGTTTGTCTTTCCAGTAGCCAAATAACTTCTCAAGTGTTAACTCCCATATTTTTAAGTGTAACAGCAGAATTTCCTGAAATCACCTGGAATTGCTCTTGCATAGAAATTTGTTGCGCTAAGGCTGTGGGGAGGAAAATTGGCATCCCATGTTCTACAGCTTCTGTAGCAGCATCAGGTTGAGAGAGCAAAACTGAGGTGAAAAGTAGCAAAAGGTCATTTTCATTGGGCTTGTACCTAAGGAATTATCCCAAGAAGTAGTAACTAGCACTGGAATAGAAGAAACTGGTTCTGGATATTAACTCTGGGTAGTATACTGCCCTGGTAACTTAGTAATGGGGTATCCCATCTACACAGGTAGCAATGTAGAGCAACAGTCTCCTAACAAGTGGAAATTAATACATCAATCTATTAGAGTCATTATGTATATAAAATAGGGAGGGGGAAGGAGATCAGGGCAAAATTGCGTATCCTACCATGCATCTGGGGGTTACAAGTAAGGATTAGGAACATGATTTTATATTAAAAGCTGTTAAAATAATTGATTCTTGATTGTGTCCATGTCTTTTCTTGTTCTATAGTCTTAGCTGAACACCTGTGTCTCGAGGACTCTGAGCAAGGGCTGAGACTGTGGCTGTTCAGGTTGTGTGTGAGCTAGATAGGTGTAGGGACCTAGAACTAGAAAATTCTCAGAATAGCTCCAGAAGGATTTGGATGGAGCGTTTGTGAGCTGGTGGGTCTACTTCTTAGCCGAAATCTAGTAGCAAAACATTATGGTGAAGTCTCTGAACTGCACATACTGAAACAAGTGAATACAGAAAATGATGGATGTGACTAAACTCTGGGTAGTGTGTGTAAAGAAGAGTACTAGTCAGTTAGGAAAAACTGGTTTGATATCAGAGTCAGTAATATTAGTCTCCCTGAGATTTCTTTTAATCCTCCTATAACTGAGAATTTGCTTCAGTCTAAAGGAATTTCAAGAACGTGTCCAGCAATGGTGTTTTACGTGTGCCTTGCATTGTGCTGGTAGACACCGAGAGTAACATACAGCATGCCAGGCTGAAAATTTCCAGCCATATAAGAGGCATTGTTAGCCATCCTGTAGCAGAAGCCAAGTGGGGATGCAGAGGTGTTTGCAGGGGAAGCAGTTCCCCAACGTTTGCTTCTCCACGCCTTCTGCTGTAGAAACCCATTTGGAGGACGCGCTCCAGCTCAGCAGCCTGGCTTGTGAGTCCTGCCACACCTGGCTGGGCACCAGCTCCCTCCTCCTCTGCCTGCTCCTTTCTGCGCAAGAAGGCAATGCCAGGTGGCCACGTCTGTTCTCTTTTCTTGTCTTCTGGTCGGAGCTGCCATGTGACCAGAGTGGTTACATGGGGAAGGCTGATCCCTTTCCTGACCTATTCAGGGCTATGATTATCAAGCCCAAAATTGAAAAGACAGTATGCTGCAGTGGGTCTCCTTGTTTTGATGAAAATGGTTGAAACTTTGCCATCTAACTACACAGCAAATCAAATGACTGGCACTATTTTGAAGCATCTTTTATTTTCTATTTCATTATCTACGAGTACATATACACAGATTTGGGGACTATCCTTCATATTCCTTCCTGAATCTTATAAAAAGACGAAAACAAGAGCAAAAATTATCCCTTCTTATTGAAAAAACAAACAAAACCCCCCAAACCTACTAGATTACATATTTTTAAAGAGATTTGGATAAGTTGGCACATATTGTCTTACATATGACAAGGTTTCCAAAGGTTTATAAAGTTAATGTTTGTAAGCGATTAACAAACTGTGATTCAGTAATGCAGTGGAAATATCATAGCTAACAAGGAAATAAACAACTTGCCTCCTTGGCAGAATTACCATCATGCTGCATGCAAGAAAAGCCTCCGTAGCTGGCTGTCTTTGCTGCAATTACTGATGTACTTTCTTTCCAGGATATCCTGTTGTTTGCCACAGTCCCTCTGCAACAGTTTTTTTTTGTATGGCTTTTGGCTGCAGGAACTTCATCTGAAGAAACATTTTCTATAGCATTTTAAAAATTTACCCTCTTACCCTGAACAATACTACTGTGCTCTGAATACCTAATGAGAACACATCTCTGGTAGAGTAAATCTGGAGCAGTTATGCAAATTTTTGTAGAAAACACTCTGCATTGACACTGGGGCAATGCAGTTGAGCCTAATGACAGCCGGTCTCTCTTCCTGCCTTTCGTGCCATGAGAGAAGGACCTAGTATTTTGTGACTTATTTCTGCAAAAAAGTTGAGCACCTGTAATCCTGCTGACATTAGCAAGTAAGGAGAGCACATGGCTTCTGGCAACAGCAAGGCTAAATGATTTTTTGCACTGCCCAGAAAATAACTTCAAGAGTCTCAAAATTGTAATTAAAATTCAGTTGTTTCCCTTCACATTTAGAAAGCTGCCCCACAGAAAAGCACCCGTTGTGTTAACTTTCCCCCTCTCCCTGGGGGTGGTACGTGGAGATCAGCTCATGAGGAGGATGGGAAGGTTGCAGCCCTAATAGCGACTGAAAAGACAGAGGCCAGAAAACGAGCTTGCCTTGCTGCCCTAAAGTTAAGCAGTAATCCACATGACTCCAGTGCTGAAATACATAAAAACTGTTATAGGATTTCATTGCTACAGATGTTTGCATTGGTTCTGCTTCTGTCTTGGCCATACAAATATTTACAACTTTTTATTTTACTGCTATTGCTGTACAATATGACCAAAATATCATGAAAAAAGCAATTTTTCAATTTTTTTTTTTAATTGGAAATCGAAGCTCTGATCCCCAGCTAGCATAAATTGGCATGACTCTTCTGTGTTCATGAAAGCTATGTCAGCTTTCACTGGCTGCATATCTGGTTTCTGGTTTGTGGCTCTGACCAGCTAATTACTGACTAAGACTTCACCATACCATGCCATTCATATACAGTAATGGAATTCAGGGTTCTGACTGGGCTTAAGCAGTTAAATATAAGTAAACACATCGGTCTGTAGAATAACCTCCTTTCACTTTCCTCATCATTTTCTATCATGAAACTGGATTAAAGCTGGTGTTCTCTCCTTCCCACCAGACTCTTGGCCACTTTCTAGAGGTCTGCAGGTTTAAGAGGAAGGATGGGTTCGGTATCAGCACATTTGACTTAAGGCTTTAGAAACAAATCTCTTTAGCACACGCCAAACAAGCTAAATTACAGGGGAGTGTTTCCAGCAGGCATTCCAGGGCTGAGAACGCAGCCTGGCTACCCGTGGTCCAACAGGCTTTGTCACCCTGACTGATGCTAAAGGAGTCCTCCCACTGCTCTTCCATACGCCACTTTTTACCTACGTCTATTACATCTTTGCAAGTACAGCTTTTTGTGTGTGCCTGGGGATGCACTTAAGCATTTTGAAAAGTCAAAAGACTCGCTGAACTTTTAAAGCTGAATAATGTCAACGTGCTTCAAGCAGGGTCTAGATAGAGTTGAGGTACTTGATGTCCTTCAGTCCAAAATTGTTTAAGATCTGATACTGACCCATTCATCTTTTGACTTAACGTGCCGTGTGACATTTTGCAACTTCAGGGAAGACTTAATTCATACAAACAGTGTTGGAGCTCCATAACAAGTGTGTCACAGGCGCTTTCCTCTCAAGTGCAATAGTATCAGTTCCTCTTTATATAAAACATAGCAGTTACAGAATTCGAGTTCAGGGACGAAGGCTTTCACATTTCCTCTTCCAGTCTATAAACTATTTTATGCTTGGGCTTCTTCCATTCTGCTTTTTGAAGCTCCACTATTAGCATTTAAGGTTATTCAGGCCCGTAGCCTTGTGTGAGAACATTGAATTCTGTAGGGTAATCCTTGCTCTCTGGCTTCCAGGATTCCTTTAGCACTTACACATTAAGAATAAAATACATTAATGGGCTTCTGAGAATTCCTAAGATATGACCTGAATCATAGAAACAGCCTATCTGCCATTACACATAATACCTCCTTGGCAGCCATTCCTCTCCTGCAACCTTTGGCTTTGAGATCTGATTTGGAAAGGCAGGAGGCGTTCTGGAAATCTTGTAGTCAGTATTTGTATACCCAGGAGTCAGGCCCATCATGTACACTTTTGTACCTGGACCTTTCCCAGTATGTTGTATGTACTTTGTGCATACAGCACAGTTGCTTGAGTGCAGATGCTTTAAGCGTTGGTTGATACTCCTGTAGCCTGTGGAAGGGAAAGGGCTTAAATTTTGTTTGTATTTCAAATAACTGTCTTGGCAGTTACACAATCCATAGTATTTATATTTTCATGGAATGCCATGTGACTACTGTTAAAATGAGAGGAGCAGATATCAGATATGGCTGAGCACGTTCTAGAGCTGGTCCAGACTGGGTCAGCCTTGCACTGCAGCTGGCTGTGAAGGACACCTGGAAAGGTGCTGCACGGTTTGTCTGCTATGTATACATAATATTATTACTTGCTGATGGCAGTTTGGCAGGTTTTGTCTGTGTCAAGCAAGCCAAACTCTCATACCTTTCTCAGAGTTAGTTCAAATTTCTGTCACGTTAGGCTCGCTTCTTGTGAGAAGCGAGACTGCAGAAGCTACAAAGTGAGCTTGCTTGTTGTGAACAGACTTGGATCTCGCATTAGGTGAGGGCCCCTCCCCAAATACTGATCTCTGATAAATTAACTTTTTAATGTTGCATTACTGCTAGCATACAAGGCAAATGTCTACACAGATATGTATGTTTCAACAGCCAAATGAGAGCTCTTTTATTTTCTTCTTCTTCTTCTGATTTAGAAGTATGTTATGATTTACAGACATGAGTAACCCATGTGGGATATCTTTCCCACAGAGTAAAACCAATGTAAATTCACATGACTCAGGGATTTGTTTCAATGCTCGTGTATGAACTCTCATTAGAAATGATTATGCTTGAAGATCAAAAGAAAAGTACACTCGCTTGTATTAATGTTTAATGCATAATTCACATTGTTAGAACAAAAAACAAAACAGTTGGTGGTTGTTATGACAAACATTCAATGTTGGTGCTACTAACCAATTCCCATAGAGGATCCTTCGTTTCACGGCATTGGCTGTGCGCTGAGACTTCCTCTTGTGCGTGCTGTGCCATCGTCTCTGAGATTTAAAGACACCCTCCTCCCTGGATGAGTAATTCTCCTGTAATGACAGGAGTGGAGGGGGCTGGGATACACCACCACTGCAGCTGGCTTCAATGCTCACAGACCTCTCAGGGGTAGCAGAGTGTAAAAATAATCCAATCCAATTGTTTGTACAAGTGGGATTTAGGATCAGGCATGCTCCTATGCATCATCACCTTCAACCTTGGTTGAGTTTGAGTCTCAGTATCAAGGCTAGACCCATGGTCAAAGTCATCATAACGAAATTCAAGAATAACTTAATTTCTTGGTTTATATTTATCCATGTGTTACCCTTTTTAGTCAATGCCCCCTTTTTTTACGAGAAAGTTTCTTACTTAAGTAAACAAGCATGGTGTGAGGGAGGCATATGTGAAATCCATTCCCTTTATCCACAACCAAGACCAGCACAGGAGAGCAGTCATGCGTGTAAACAAAAATTGAGTTTAGGAAGGAGAATCCTATGTGTGGCATCATTAGTACCTGTTACATGGAGTAGCAGGGCTACTTCATCTGTGCAAGGGAAGACCCTTCGGCCTTCCCACGTTACAGCCTTTGACATGAGGTAGGAGTTGGGGTTTTTTATCTTCATAGCTTTTATTGGCTTTTCCTATGTCAGTGTTTAAAAGTCAGCAAATTGTACCACCTAGCTTTTATATTTGTGTTTCTTTCAAAAAATTGGCTGTTTTACTAGCTAAGCTTACATAACTTTTCTTGACTATTTTTTTTTCCATAGAAAAGCACCCAAAAAAACAACATTAAAGTTTAGCAGTCTTAATACGTGTCAGAAGGTCACCCCTCTTTGCAGAGACGTCTGTGGCACAGAATGAGACCACATAACATTTGACAAACTTTCTGCTTGGCACAAAGCAACAAAAAGAATTTGCATGTCCTCAATATCATTTCAGTAGCTTTCCTGTATGGCAACAGCAATACAACACACTTGTAGAGCAGAGCGGCTGCCTAAGTTTCAGGTGTGTTCTTCCTGATTCAGATCTCCGTAAGCAAAGTATAAATTAGTTTTCTATTCTTAAGGCACCTTCTGAAGTCCCCGTTGTTCTGCAAACCCTTCTGTCTGTGCAAGTCTGAGAGGTTCCTCATTGAGGAACTAATATTATTGAATTAGAGTGGGAGCTATTGCTTTGAATGGTATGCAGTCAAAGTACAAATGGATCACGGGTGTCTAAAAGGACAGAGCAGACCTTTGAGTTTTGTTTTCCTTGGCTTGTAACATCCTGCTTAAAATATTTAACAATT
>NW_009723063.1:12405-14946 GCF_000703405.1 Apaloderma vittatum
TGATATTTCCTCCAGTAAAGAACTTATTGCTCACTTTAAGGTAGCTGAGAACACAGGCAGAGTATATACTGGTTACATTGTTTATTTTTAGTAGAGTGGCACATGACATTACTAAACTGGAACTGATGATAAATACATATAGCTGTTGTGGGGATTTTGTTGAGAAAGAAAAATCTGTAATGAATTAAACATGCTTCACAAGGAAAGAAGTAGGTCAAACATTGGGCTGAATTAACCTCATCTTACACAGAAAGACTAAATTCTGTTGTTTTCACCTGTGGGACTTTGGACTTGTCTACACATCAAACTATTCCAAAACCACTTATAGGTACACTGCAGTAATTACTTTCAACTAAAACCTTATGCCAGCATAAGAATTCACTTTCTTGAATTATCTTAATCCACTTTGAAAGTGGATTAAGTGAAACCAGGAAACAACTCGGTCATTCCAGAATGAATAAGCTATCTGAACACAGTTCTGCTTTACATTCACGTCCTTATTCCAGCATAATTTTCCTGGGCTGAGAGGCTCTTAGGATATATCTACATAGCAAATGAATCTGTGATCATAGACATACCAACCTTTCCTTTACTCTCACTGGCATGAGTAACAGCAGTAATGAAAGATGGTAGCAGACTTCAGTGCAGCCTATTAACTGGAGCACACATGCAGTTGGTTGTGAACACCCTTTGCTGAAATCCATCTCGTCACACCCCGACTTCAGATACAACTCACGTCCCTTCGACTAGCAGAGGGGCTGGGAATGCCCCTCTGCGCCTCCGGTGCAATTGCACAACAAAAATTGCACCTGTGATAGGACTGCACAGCTGAGCTAAATGGAAAACAGGTGAATTTAACTTCAGCGGTTAATCACACTGCCGAAAAAGCACAGCTCACACATTTTTAATAGACACACCTCTGACAACCAAACAAAGTGTCAGCTGTGTGACTGTGGAGGACAAATTAATATGCTGTAGACAAGTACAACTTGGTTGATTTCACTAGGGCTGATTTTGGCTCCATAGGTGCGATCTTGCTTATTTGACTAATACTTGTTTTGTTGCTTATCTGCTCATTTATTTTAATGAAATTAATGCATTTTAATGCTCCTTTAAGTGCATTCCAAAAATAGCAATTTGATTAATTAATTCACTTTTAAAAGTGCAACAATCGCAACTAAAAATCTCCCTGTTAGCTGAGGTATGGAATAATTGTAAGTAGCATCTTGCGTAGCTATGCCATACCCTTCCTCCTTTCAAACAAATTCCCCACATCAATCAGAAGAACTTCACTTAAAAATGAATGGTGAATCATAGACAACCATCAAGCTGTACACACTGCTTTTCAAGTCTACCAAAAATATGTATCAGTAATATACTCTGTTCTCTGCTGAGATGGTATAGTTAAGGCAGGTAAGAATCTAGGCTAAAAGCAGTTCAAAACAATTCCAAAGCAAAAACACGAAACAGACTTGTCTTTCTAGCCAAGCCAAAATGCTCCTTGAGAAGCCCGAGATTTTTTTTTAATAATTATTTTTTTTAAAAAAAATATTGATTTCCATTTCAAGCTCCTTAAAATGACACTTGGACTGTACTATGTTCCAAGAATGATTTATTTTTTTCCCCAACTATCTCTCCAGTCACGATAGATGATCTCACCATTTAAAATGAGGTGTTGAAAGCACAGAGTCCATCACCAGAAAAGGTGTGCACCAACTTCTCCCCCACTTTGTCCCCTTATAAAAACTGGAATAGCAAAACTTGATTAGTAACAACATTAAGCTGAGGCAATTTTCCCTTTTACTGTATTCAAATGAGGAAAATGAAAGTGTTAACGCTAAGATTAAGGCTGTACAGAAGCAGTTGCAAAAAACTCTAATTTACTTTCAGCCCTGCTACATGTGTGCCTTCACGAGCTCCACTGCCCTAGAGTTACATGTGTCTCAGCAGCGCTGCAACTTGTTATTAAAATAGGTGGTGCAAAACGCAGCAGGAAGAGTTAAACTTGATTTTGGGCGCTGCTGGGACGCTCTGGGGTCACTATGCAGGTGTTGTGGTGTTTCAGCAGTTTGGGATATTAACAGCGTGTAGTCAGCGACTGACCTTCAGCTCAAGAGGCACTTGAATCTGTGCTACCATGGAGAGTTTCTTTCTAAGTGAGGCCTAGCTCTGGAAATACTTCTCCACCAGAGTTAAATGCAGCATGTGAGAGGTCCCGGGGATTGAGTGGGGCAATTCATGTAAGACATACAGGATTTGCCCTTTAGAAGTTGGAAAACTAAGGGAAAGGAAAGCCTGGTGCCTTGCCAGCCCCTAACGTGGCTTGTGGCGTTGTGCAGTGGTCGCAGTGCTCAGCCACAGGCCTGGGCTCGCCCTCTTTTAATGCAAAAAAGCCCTGATTTCAGAAACAAACGCTCCCCAAACCCTCGCAGGGAAGGTAGGGAGGAATGGTTTGAACGCCCGTGATTGAACCTTGCCAGAGTTTAGCGCCCGTCTTCCGCTCTCCTTGGCGGGGACGCCATTGTGATACCGAACTGCCAA
>NW_009723064.1:0-8911 GCF_000703405.1 Apaloderma vittatum
CTCTCTTCTCTCTTCTTTTCTATATTATTGCATTCCTAAAAATTGCTTTTTTCATACTGGCTTTCTTTCTCAACTTGAGTCAGTTGTATGTAACATATTCATTATGTCGCTGCCTTTTGATCCCACCAGCCAGCTAAACTATGACATCGTTTAGGTTTTTATGTGGAAATAGAGTAGGTGATGGAATCGGACATTCTTCAGTAGTCTTGTGTACTTACAATTAATGTACTGGTTCCCATCTTACATGAAGGATCCAACGCGAGACTCTCACTCAGATCTGCAGACCTGTCTTAGCTGGTGATGCATTCAAGAGCCCCTGTTTATGCGTACCTAAATTGTGCCTGGGGCTTCTCTCATTTTTACCACTCTGGTTGTTTTTGAGCACAACTATTTGCTTTTTTTCTTTGATTGCATGCAAATCTTCGAGTAATTCCCACCACTGCATTCCACATGTACAGAGTCAAAAAAACTAGAGACGCATCCACATTTGTTTTGGCAGCAGCATCTGTATATTTGTGGCTTGAGAGCCACCTTGTTGTCCTGGCCAGTCTGTCCCAAGTATGGATAGGCGTATGGTATGTTCCTCAGTAAAAATTAAATGTTTCTTAGTCCTTAGCAAGAAGTTTATTCTTCAGTGTTTGTCAGAAATGTTTCTATGGCTTTCAGTTTTACCTAACGTGATATTTTGGTCTTTGCTTTGTTTTTCTTCAGATTACTTACTCTAATAATTTTTTGTTTTCTAGTGACTGAAGTGGCTTAGCCAGCACTTAATTTATGTCAAGAATTTATTCTCCAAGACTAGCTTAGCCAGACTTACTATAGAAGGAAACATTCTAGAAGGAAAGTTGCCTAATAAAACCAGCCAAATAGGGTTTCTGAAATGTGGATGACTTATGTATCCCACAGAAAGTCCAAAGAAGCATCCTTTTTAAATTTTTGAACTTGATGTGTGAAGGCAGATAATCTCTTAGTAGTGATCTTAGTATGCAGAATGCAGGACTAAATGCATGTTATTTTTTATTATTTTTTTCCAGAAATGTCTAAGACAATATACTTTCCTTTCACATACTTGTATAGATTGAGATACTATACTGAAATATACATCTCCCTGCTTTATTTTTGAATATTCAAGAGTAATACTTGGTATTTTTCAGAGTTTCTTGATAGCACAGAATGGAATGGTGCAGATTTACTTCACTGCTGTTGTTTTTCAGCTTTGTTGTATTTTATTTCATTTTCTCCCCTTTTTTTGATAGAGAGAAAATACGTGTGATTTTTCTTTACAAAATACAGGCATAATTAAATGGATTGATTGGTCCAGCCTTCATATTCCTTTTCACTTTGCAGGATTTTGAGCAGGACAGAGCACTGGTAGGGAGCTGGGTTGCTGGTCTAGTGAGCAGCTGTTTGTGTGTGAGGCATAGCGCGGGTCAGCGTGAGCACATGAAGCCAAAACCACACGTTGGTTTGTGCCAAAGGCTTAACGCTGCTGTTCCTCGTTAGGTCTGGCTGGACCTTCTTACTATAAACCAATAATGCCCAGGGAGGGTGTGGAGTCTCCTTCTTTGCAGACATTCAAAACCCGCCTGGACGCGTTCCTGTGTGACCTACTGTAGGTGATCCTGCTCTGGCAGGGGGGCTGGACTAGACGATCTTCTGAGGTCCCTTCCAACCCCTGACATTCTGTGATTCTGTAACCCAAATTCATGAAGCTGTTAGGATCACCTTGGCATAAGATAAATGAGAAATTTTCAGTTTCTTTAGAGGGATGATATAACTAGTAATAGTTTTAAAAAAAAGTCAAACTAATCAATAGGAATTAGGCATTTAAACATCTTTGTGATTATAAATGTTTGACTCCTTATAGCCAAGGAATTCTCATCCCGCCCATAACAGTGATAGAGGTATTTTGAGGTTGCATGGGAGAAACGATAGTGACTCTTTTATCCTAGTGACTATTTTATAGAGGCGCTCGGTGGCTCTTAAGAAACGTTCACCAGCTGTTAAATACACAGCCTTTGTCCAATATTAAAGAGAAAATGGAAAATCTTCCTCTAACTCTAGCAGTTCTAATTTCCTCTCCCTTCCTTTTCTATGTGGCTTATTAAGAATTTAGCAACAGGTTAAACAAGTGAACTTGTTTGCTGAGATCTTAACACAAACAGAGCATTTGAAGAAATAATTCTTTTTGCTTTGATTTAAGTAGAGATTTTACTGTAGGAGGTACAGGGGAAAGGCTGGACTCAGGTGTGAAGATTTTCCTAATCTTTTTTGATTTATAGTATTTCAGTAATTGGTAACCTGTTAATTTTATTAAATATTAAGAAATATGTCTACATTGCCCCAGAAGTACTTGTTTGTTTGTTTGGGTTTGGGTTTTTTTGTTTGTTTTGTTGTGGCTTTTTTGAATAGTCAAATTATTCAAGTCTGGCAAACTAAAATGTTTGCATGTGTGGTCATATTTAGAATTGCTGCAAAAAAATGTCAGGAGTATATTTTGAAAGGATATTATTTTAGCATCCTAGTGTTACAGTAATATTTTGATAAGCTGATAATATTTTTCCTGTTGCTTTCTTTCGTGACTGCCGTGTCTTCTACTTCCTTATGATGAACACATGATGTTTGACACTAAAAAGAAAAAAGTATGAAATAAATGACAGTGTTAAACTTGTAGTTAAGGATGCACTATGAACACTGACAAGGAGAAAGGCAAAGCAAAAAATACAGTGTTTCCGTTGAGCTGTTTCTCTATGGAAACATAAAAAGGAAAAATGAAGCTTTGATTTGCTTCACGAACAGCTAAAGGAGACATAGTAGTTTCTTGTTGTTACAGATGCCTTTTAATGTTAATTTCAATAGTATGTCTTTTCAGGAAACCGTTGAAGTCTTTTTGAAACACCCTTCTGTAAAAGATGACTCAGATCTTGAGGGAAGAACATCCTTCATGTGGGCAGCTGGCAAAGGCAGTGATGATGTCATTAGGACCATGCTGACTTTAAAATTGGATATTGATATCAATATGACAGACAAATACGCTGGCACAGGTAAGGTGCTTTACAGTAAAGAGCCACTGGATGTTTCCAGTTGGTGTGATTTTTTCACCAAAAGATAAACATTGTTAAAAGCTATATTAATCTTTCCTGGGTGTGTACCTTACTCCTGAAAATATTTCTGCATTAGTTAAATTACGTGTGTGAGTCCCTTCTTTGCCTTATTGTGGGAAAGAAACAAATCTTTTCCACACTGATTGGACCAGTTTATTTGAAATATAGCAAGAAAAAGAAATGTAGCACTACACTGCTATTCAGTTAAATCTGGAATCCTAGTCACAAATTTGGAGGTTAAGTGCAAAAGTGTATACCTGCATATAAACATATAAATGTATTGTAAGTAGTAAAATGAAAGCCAAGCTGGTAGTCAGAGTACATACTTGTGATTAATGCAGTAGAGGGCCTTTTTCCTGAAAAAAAGCCAATGACATCTTAAATGAACAATGTGTATTGCAGTGTTTGTTTATATATGTTTTAATACATTTGTTTTAAAGTATGCTCAAGCATTATCTTTTGGCTGCACACACACACTCAAAGTAGCCTAAATCACGTGCTTAGATTTAGGGAACGTGTAGCATAGATCTATCCTAACCAAGAAACAAAGACATGAGTTTAACGACCTTTCTCTCTTCAAATCACACTTTGAATAGCACATAGAGGATAAATAATTGCAATAGTTGCGTAGTTCAGGATTCAAAAAATACAATGTATTAATATTACCTTCATATAAAAAAAGGACAGTTTTTATTTTCTTTGGTGGTCTGGTGGGTCTTTACACAAAAAGCCAAATACAGTTACCAAAAAATTCTGTTTAGGTATCTGAACTCTTGCTTTCTTTACAAATTAACATGCCAAAACCCCCAATATTTCCAAGTTTTGTTAGTTTCTAATTTTTGAGTGTAAGAAATGGTGGAATGAATCTTGGTCTTCATGCTTGATGACTTTGCAAACTACGTACTCTCCAGATTTAGTCTTGTTTCATCAAGGTCTCATCTGTATTTGCTCCTGCCTGACAGTTCCCTTTTAAATACCTCACAGTTGTTTGTTTCAGACCTGAAGGTGCAGTAATGTTGTAGTCACTGTGCAAGCCTCCTTACAAAGGGTTTTCTTCTTCGCACACAGCGATCGCATGCTGTGTTTCTGAAATTACTCAGGTGTGGATTTCGTGCTTGAATAATTCAGGTGGTTGAGTTTATTATCTTTCAGTCTTAAACCTTTCATAGCAGTGATGTGTAATTGCCTTTTAATCTCGATTTTGTTGTAGGACTTTTAATCCAAGGAAACGGGTAGATTTTCCATTTACTAGAAACCGACATTGTGCAGAACAAACGAGTGGTGGTAAAGCGGGGAGCCGTGCCGGTTGGCGCTCGCTGTCGAGCTGTCTGAACGTTGCCATTGTGCAAGCCTGTGCGGTAGCATGGGCTTTATTAGAGTGAGCTGTAAACTTAAAAGGGAGCCCAGGAGTAAATCACTCTCTGATTTCAGACCTGGAGATTTGTCCAAAGGTTCTTAATCATTGCCAAGTTTTGGTGAGGGAAAGGTAGCGTTGTACTCTTGACTGGAAACTGAGCACAAACAGAAAATAGCCCACATGCCACCATGCCTGGGATACAGTTGCTGAGGAGAGTTCAAAGTTTCCTTTTTCTGACTTTTTTGTGGGCTAATTCAGTTAAGCTGAGTTATAATGTTGCGTTAACGCAGCCTTTTGCAGTTTACTTAAAAAAGAGCAAGCTCTTCATTCAGCTTTGCTAGAACATCGAGACTCCCCGTATTGTGTAGGAGAATGACACCAAGGGAAAGGAATTTCCCTCTTCTCAGAGATCAGCGCTGCAGGAGCATTACGGGGGCAGCTTTATAGCTCTGCCGTCACTGCGCACAATGGAGAGGGCTCTGTCTGTCGGCTGAACAAAGGGCCTATTGTGACCAGCTGGCTGAAGAATCTCTTCAGTCACCGTGACTCCATCACAGAAAATTTGGCTTACGAGAAAATACTGAGCACAAAGTGCGAAACAAGATGCCTGCGTCAGAATGAGTGATAGCAGGGGAAGAACCGGCCAAGCTGACACAGCAGCTCTTTTTCTATTGTATTGTTACACACACCCCATGTGTCATCCGATGGAGTGTTTTACAGCCTTTCGTTTCATAAGGAGTGCAGTACAGAAACTAGAACCTAGAGTTTACAGTGAGGTCAGGACGTGAAAGCCAGGCCCATCCAACTGTACAAAACGGCAGGGATCTCGTTCTCATCAAATTCCTACTGATAGTCACCCACTTGTACAGCTACTGCAGATTTCGCTGCTTACAGATATTTTCACGAGTGCGATGAGTGCTCCTATGTGTTTTAGCTGCAGCAGTTAAACATCAGTGTCATCTTGAAGGTGTGATTTCAATTACTGAGGCAGCACGTCTCATACTGTCTCTGGCTGTGACCCCAGTTCTTGTAGGAAGTGCCTCATTTGTCTGTACCACAATTCCAGTTGCAATCCCTAATTCTGAGAATATGTGTTTTACGGCAACACACTTCAGCTGGATTTGATTCTTATTAGGTTGATAGGGCTGGGACAAAGGCTGGACTCAATGATCTTCTAGGTCTCTTCCAGCTGATACGATTCTATGATTCACAAACCTGTGAGTTTTAGTAGTGCCTATGTAACAAGTTATGCAGGGTAACTGTTTTGTAAGCAGTATGAAGCTTGTATCCACAGTAAACAATAGCAGGCAAATACAAAAAGCCTGACTGTTCTGATATTCTGGCTATAGTTCAAGAAGCAGTTCCTTCTCACATCTGCCTTCATGGTGTGCCGTTCTGTATAATGCCTCAGCTGAGTCCTGACCCTGCCTCTTTTAACGTTAAAGAAGTAGAGACATATAGGTACTGCTTATAGCCCCACATTTTACTTGCTTAAGCAGACTGAATTCTCACCAGGAGCATTTGTGAAATTTCATGGGGAAATACGTTTTCGCTTTACTAAATGCACCTTTGTGAATTGCACTGTTTTGTGTATTCATTCTAAATTATTTTGATTTTATCATCTGTTGTGATATTACACAGGCAAGGCAGAAGGAGAGGGTGAATTACCCAATTTGATTGCTGAGTGTAGGAAATAATCCAAAGCATTTCAAAATCAAATTGTAAGCGTAATCACCAATATATGTGTCCTCCATTGGTTTGAAAACTCATTGCAGAGTGTAATTCTCCTTTCCTTCAAAAAGAACCGTGAACTGGTTGGACGGGCATTTCAATATTTCCCTGAGCTCCAGCAGACAGTGCCTGCAGGGTGCTGTGCTCAGCAATAACGGCTTCAGTTGTAGGACACCACATCTTTACCGCAGAAGTCTAAAGTACCTAAAGGAGCTCTGTTATTTGTTGATTTGTACTCGGTGAAGCCTGCACACCTTCAACTATCAGAGGGCAAAGAAAACTATGGAAGAGTAGGAGTCTGCAGAATCAGCTTTTCAGTGTCTGGTCTTTCCGTCATTTTTTTCTTTTTCCTGAAGCAAGTGAAGAACTGCAGAGACTGTAAGAAGTGTGATGACCTTGCTATGTAATTTGTGTAAAACTTTCTCAAAAAGAAAAAAAAGTCAGGAACAGATTGATAGTTACCTGGAGTTAATTTTAATTGAGCCAGCTTTTTTTATTTCAAAGAAGTAAAGAGGATATTTTCAGAAAAACACTGAAAACATAATGAAAGCTTTCTTTTCCTGGCAGTGAACAGTTTTATCTCCATTAGAGTGATGTAAGAAATGGTACAAAATGGAGGCAGAAGTAGATCATGTTATGTTGTATTAATTAGAAGCTGCTAACCTTCCACAGAGCTTCCATATAAGCCAGTCTTGGTGATGTTAAGGTTAAAATTCCTATTTGTGAGAGTTAGAAATGTGTTTCAGGGCTAACACTTTTTCTTCTTATTTCTCATATGGCAATAAAATGTTGGTAGTGATCACTTGTTAGGATTCTTCACTTGCTTCTGGTTGAAAAGCACTTTTCCTACCAAAATAGTTGAAATTAACCTTTATTTTGACTGTTCTCATTGTGAACCTCCCAAGTTCGCAGTATTGTGATTTCTTTTTCCTACTACTTTATTCTTTCAGCGTTACACGCTGCTGCCCTTTCTGGCCATGTGAGCACAGTGAAATTGCTGTTGGAACATAATGCACAGGTAGATGCTTTGGATGTCATGAAACACACTCCACTTTTCCGAGCCTGTGAGATGGGACACAAAGAAGTGATACAAACGCTCATTAAAGGTCAGCTGTTACAATTTACACATTTGTTCAGAGTTTTGGTGCCTGATTTCTGCAGGACTGGGAAATAAGCAGTATAGCCGAGCTAGGAAATCGCTTCCTTAAAGTGGGTTTTGTCAGTAAGTACCCTTTGTGGAACAGCTTTAGTAGAAGTTAAGGATTGTCAGAGGTTGGTGCAAAATGCTTACAACAATTAAATATGAAACTTTCAAAACTGAGATAGTTATTTTCATAGCTCTTTTCTACTCAAGCCTTTTCAGGTCTGTTCTAGCCTCTCCATCAGCAAGGTATTGTGGTTTTTTTTCCCCTTTTTTATAGCAAATAAAATTAAGCTTTCTTCTCTTTCATGAGAAAGTATTGGTAGCTTCTTTGAAGATTTTCTGTCTGTTTAAGTGAATATTTATTTTTTTAATGAGCATAGTTATCAAAAATAATACATTTTAGATAATTGTAGAAACTCTGCTAAAATGTAAGAAGTATGGTGAAAGAACAGTGATATCTTAGATGCAAAATTCTATCGTTTTAGCTTTACAGAAACATTCCAGTAGCTGGAAGTAGTTGCCCTACTCCTTGAGATATTTTTCAGTTTACGGACAGTTAAAGTATCTGGGCTAACAAGTTGCAAGTTTTCTGTCAACGAGCCTTTCTTACTGATTAGCATGCCCTGCTAGGCCTATTTTAACCTCCTGTTATGCTTTTCCTCCCAGTCTCTATGGCATTTGGCTTTTGTAGATGCCAGAAGCTTGGTTATCAGAATCTGAGTTATGTTTAATTAAATATTTTGTGATACAGACAGTCACTTTTGCTGGTTTAACTTGCTATATTTGTGATTTTTTTTTTTGTACGGGTTTTTTACATCTTACAAGAACACATAGAGTAATGAATTATCTGCATAAGACTCAAAGCATGCTTAACTTCAAAAAAACCAGTCTTTTTTCATGAGTCGTTCTTACACTTGAATGTTTTAGAGATTTTAAAAGAGATTTCATCTGAAGTCTAATTTTCAAAAGTGATTTTGTTGTTAAGAAATAAAGTTTCATTGAAAGTTAATGGGCCTGAAACAAGTTTAAAGTTTTTCAAGGACATTTGACAAATCTGGAGATTGTAAAGCATCTGAGAGGGTACTCAGAAGCTTGCAAAAAAGTAGGATTTAAGATTCAAGCAATGAAGTTAGTTTCAGAAATATTGCTCTGAATTGTCAGTTTACCAAATGAGTTCTGGTTGAACACGATCTGATTTTCTTTACATTCAAAACTATTTTCTTTTTATGTACAAAAATGTATTTGTTGTTACAGGAGGAGCCAGAGTAGATTTGGTTGACCAAGATGGCCATTCGCCCCTTCACTGGGCAGCGCTGGGAGGAAATGCTGACGTGTGCCAAATCTTGATGGAAAACAAAATCAACCCTAATGTGCAGGATTATGCAGGTAGAACACCTCTGCAGTGCGCTGCTTATGGAGGATATATTAACTGCATGGTGGTGTTGCTGGAAAACAACGCAGATCCAAATATTCAGGATAAAGAGGTACGTTGTTCTTCACTGGGCTATTTAATTGACTTTAGAATAACCATAAATCAAGACATTTTCTTCAAGGTCATTCTCTTTTCTAGGTGTC
>NW_009723065.1:0-4854 GCF_000703405.1 Apaloderma vittatum
GAGCGGGGCCGGAGGACGTCTCGGCGGCGGGCTCTCGGGCTCCTGTGATGGCGGCTCTTACCGCGGGGTGTCTCTGGGAGGACGCAGACCAGGAAGCGTGGCCGCAAGGAGCTGGGGCCGACGGGGCAGTAGGTGAGGTGGCGCTCCGTGGGGCAGCAGCCCCGTCCCGTGCGTCCTCGCGTCCTGCATTGTTTTTATTGCTAGTATCTAAATATAGCTTTAGATTACGCCCTCAGTTGTTTTATGATAATTGTTACGTACTAACATGTTCTGGAATTACGGTCTTTAAGGTTTGAGTAGCTTTGATGTAATTAAAAGAAGCTATCTTCATATTTTTAAGCAATTGCGTTGTGTTTTTTCAAGCTATTGGTGTTTGGGTTTTGTCAGAAAATGAAATAAATAATTTGGTAAGAATATTATGGCTTTTTTACTACATTTGCATGACAATTGCAGTCCAAGGGGGTATTGTATCCGTTCTGCATCTTAAAATAGCTTAATGGAAGTTATTGTAGTTTGCTAAATATTAATGGCATCCATATTAAAGTGCATTTTATACAAAAACAGCTTGTTTCTCATTGTTGCGTGTTTTGAGGATTCAGGCTTAATACAACACAATGTTCTTTATGTAATAGACCAACTTTAAGATGAGAAACAAGCTTTCTATCCCTTCTGACCAGCAGTTTGAACTTAAATCAATGTAACGTCCAAATTCTGTGTCTCCAAGCAGTTCAGTCTTTCTAGTTGGTTACTATGTAAATATTGAGCATATATTATCTTAAAAATTTTAATATGTAAGTTACAATTTTTCTGTTTTACCTAGTTTTAAAACAGTTCAGCTTGTTTGAAGTGTTTAGTATCTCTTCAGTATATTTGATTCTCAGTGTTCACAAGTATTTCAAACCAGTGGAGATGCACATTGTGTTGTTGACCTAATGTTCTTGACACTATTTTGCATTTTTTTTTTGCAGCCACGTCCTGCACTTCTCTTCCAGCAGTGATGATGAATTTGAAATGTGTAAGTAATAGCATGTATTTGTATTTTGAATGGGTATGAGAAGGACACATTTCTAACTACTTACAGTGAAGTAGTGTTTATGCATGTTTTTCTTTCATTGTGCTTGCTGCAAAGTACATTTTCTCCTTGCCAGTGCAGTGTTGGTAGCTACACACTGCAGTGAGGGTTCTTGAATCTTGTGTCTCAATCTTGGATTCTTCTTACTATCCTTTTTTTTTTCGTAGCATCATTTTTGTCTGTTTCCTGTCACTTGCTTCATTCTTAGTCTATGCAGCATCTTTGGATAAATGTTTTCTTTAAAGCATTTGTTGTTCGAAATACATCTAAACTCCTCAGAACTCCCTCTTATGTGTAGTGGCTTTTGCTGCATGAGTCTTAACCACTCAGAGGGATGTGTTTGGCTCTTTGTAGTGACTCACAGTCATAGTAAGATGGAATTTAGTACTAAATTTTACATGGTGGCTTCTGCTGTGCATAACCTCATATCTTTATGTTTAGCCTGTACATACAAAACTTGATATTAATATTTTTTCTTTTTGGTAATAGCCATTATGATTCATTTTATGCTAGAGTAGTTGAGTACACACTGTGTTTGTTCCTGTTGTAAGAGTGCTATTTAGCTCATTCCTTAAATGGACTAATTATGGCTCTACCACATCTCAAGTGGGTTTCAGATCAGTAAGTAATTTAAAGGTTTGTGAATCTTGTGATATGTTCCTCATTAAGTAATATTTGAACAGATGGTAGAAATGGTAAGGCAACAAGTTTATTTTGCCTTTTGCATATCACTGTTGTGTTAGTCCAGCTGCTTTTAAAGCCGATTTCTCTTTACTTTAGTGTTCATGCTGTGCTTCAGCTCAGTGCCGTGTCAGTGATCTTAAGCGTTGTCAGACCTTACTACTTGCATCCAACTGAATTAAAATGTGCTGTGTGTAGTTCCTGTGTTACCTCTGGGTTTTTAAATCTGATCAATATTTTGCTACTGTCCATTCATTAGGTCCTTGTTTACTTTTCTGTAACTTTTAAAAACTTAAATATTTGACAGTCTGCTCTTTTTTTTTTTTTCCTCCCTTCTCTTCTGTTTGCCTCCTCTGTCCAGGATGCTATTGAGGTCAAAATCAAGTGTCAGCTATGGCATTGAAAGTGGCTGAAAGCAACTAGGTGGGGGTTGGAGCAAAGCTATTCTTTTATGTTACTGTCACTATAGTCACGGTTGTAGGAAAGAGTAAAATGAAAATACGTACCAAGAGACAAGAAACTAAAAAGAATAGAGTTATGAAGTAGCAAGCCTATATTCTTCTTTAAACTTTGTTTCCTGTGTCTAGCTATCAGCATTATTTGCTGCTGCTTCATGATCTAGGAACAATGTAGTTATGATCATCTAGGAAGGCTTCAGGCTGCTGGCTGTTTGTTCTGCAATGAGCCACCTTGATGGGGTGCTTGGAAGGCAGCAGATAGTGTGTTTACTTCTATTATAATGAAGGTAGTGATGAAGACTACTACTGGGTGCTAAAACTGAAAATAACTTACTGTTCCAAATACTTCTTGAGCTTCAAGGTACTGATTTCTTCCTGCCCGGCCTTGTGTTCTCTTTCAAAGAGGAAAACACTCAGTCCCATCCAATTCTTTTTAAGTTAAAATGTGTTTTCAGGGTAGCATTTGGGTGTACTTCATCTGTTCTTTCTGGTTCTGGAATCTACTGATCAGCCATAAAAGTTTAATGAGCAAACTTGTATTCTGTTTTGGGGCTTGTGACATAATGAAGAAGTTTATAATCCCTTTCAAGTCATGCATGCAACTTCAGATTGTGATAACAAGCACTCCTTAGCTGCTATTTTGGCCCATTGTGTTCTGAAGAAGGGATGGTTGTTTCCCTGCTCCCTATCTTTAATGAAATTTGTTTCTCTTCGGCTTTCCTCATAATGATGGTGTATGAAATTTTGATGGCCTTTCTGATAATCTCTCAAGAGTTACTACTTCAGGCTTGTGCAGTATCACTGCCTCAACCATGTTTTCGTGTTCAACAGTCACCACAGTATTTCTGAAGTGCTAAAACCACATTTATTTCTGAGAAGTAGTATTGAATTGTAGTTCTGCAGTGGGGTGTTGTTATCATTTTGTTTGAACATTTTTTTTTTGTAGTCACTTAGTGGAATAAGCATATGAACACCTTCACAGTAGGAAAACTGCTGCCTGCAGTCATTGAAATGCTTGGAGGAAATGTTGTTACACCTGCCTAATTCCACACCCAAATTATCCACCGGTGAGGAGGATGTACTGGATACTGCAAGATACATAACTGCACTTCTTCTCTGTCCTTGTGCTGGACAAGGAAATGCTGGAAGGATGCTGTCAGCTTTGAGGAATTGAGAGTTGGAATTATATCTAGAGGATTCTTTGGTGTTTGTTTTACCTTTTAGACTTTAGGCTGAATTTTTACCAGGTGCAAATTTGTCTCTTAAAATGCATAACAAAAGAAACAGAATCTTGTTCTTAATTAATCTTCTATTGTTTCAGTTTTAACTAGAATGAAGAATCCCAAATCTGTTTCCAAAAAGGTGGATGCAAGGTGGGTGCAATGATTAATGACTTTTAAATGTTTATATCTTACTTTTCTGTATCACATCTTCTATTCAGAATACAGAAAAATGATCAAAAGTTTTAGTGATTTATAAGCAGATATAGGTATAGGAGTGAGTACAGACAGAAGAATCATTACGTGTTCAATTTGTATGTTCAGGTCAAATGTAAAATGGGATATTTGGAAGTATATGTGCTGTGTCATGCCTATTAATGGATGTGGTTGGTAACATTTGCTGTGAGCAACTGATAACGTTACATTGGGTGTCTTTTTTTTGGTTTGCTTTTTTAGTAGGGCAAGTTTACTCTTCTATTTTGCTGCTTGTGCCTGCCTTTTTTCACATTAATTGCTTATCTTGCAGCTTGAAGGACTTAAGTGATGACTCAGATGATTTCTTCTTGGACCTTAATGTGAGAAAGAGCACAGCAAAGAATGGTAAGTAGCTTTCCAACAGCATATGAGCTAGGGATTTTAATGTGTGGAAAGATAGCATTCATTACTGACTTCATAATTCCCGGGGAGAGATTGCTAAACACAAGTTCACTTTGTCTCTTACTTAATGGTAGCAGAGGAGAGGCTTTTCTATTTCCTCTGGGAAAGAGGTGATGTGGAGAAGAGGAAAGTGTGGTCGTGCTGTTTGCACAAGTGTACATTTTGCTATAGGTCTGCAGGTATTGTGGACTATCTACTGGTATTTAGGTCTGTGAAAAGAGTGACAATGAGTTGTCACTCACGGGTTTATTAGACTGAACTGCAAATATGGGATGATCACTGTAGAGAAGAGGGCTTAGGAATGCTGTTTTGCATATCATGGCTATACTAGTTCATTCTGTGTCTGAAAGACACAGAGTAAAGAAAGACGATAACTGTTGTTAAGCTAGATAAATTTAATTTGATCTAGATGTTGGCAGTCAGGCCAGTCTTGCCTATAGGTGCAGAGCTGCAGATAGGGTCCTTTAATTTGGAGCTTCTTTAGCCAAGGTCCTGTGTGAAATCCTGTCAACACTGGCTACAAGATGCTCGTGAAACCATGACTTGAGGGGTTTCAGTGCTTTTCTAAGCAGAGGATACTTTTTCCTCCAGGGGATGAAAAGTGTTTTGGTTTACTAACATTCAGAGCCTGACTACAGCTATCTTGCACACTTCTCATTGATACAAGCAAACTGGATTTCCCTGGAGGAGGGAGTGAACAGGGCTCTAGAATTATTTACACAGCCACTAGTCCACTTGTTGGGATTTTCAAAGGGAAGGTCGCAAA
>NW_009723066.1:0-5136 GCF_000703405.1 Apaloderma vittatum
GTGCCGGAGCCCTTGTACCGCCCGTCTGCGTTACAGCCTTACCAGACAGCCTGAACTACAAATGTTTCCATAATTATTCTTTTTATTATTTTTTTTCTGTTTGGTTTGTTTGCTCGGGATTTTAGTTTAGTTTTGTTCCTTGGCTTTGCTTTTTGGGGGTTTGTTTGTGAGTGTGTTTGCTGGAGCTTCCAAGGCAAAAGAGGTCAGGACTCAGACACCCCCTGTTCCCCAAACCCTTCACGCTTTCTGCCTGCAAGGGCCCGACTTTCGCTGGTCCTGGCGGGAGACCTCACGGGCCACAGAGGGGAGGGAGGGTCTGCTGAGTAAATAACTACAGTGGAAGGATCTTTGGGCGCAGCCTCTGGTGTTTGGGGCTTTTTTCTCTCCCCCAAGGGCTGGTGTGTCACAGCAGTTGCACAGAAACAGGCAGGTGCTTCTCGCAGCTGGCAGAAGCAGGTCGACGTTGTAAAGGGCTTCTTGCAGTGAGACCTCTAGATGTTAGAATCTTAAATCCTGGGGGTTAGGGCATCCCTGTCCTCCCTCCACCCCCAAAACCAGCACCCACTTGTTCCCCCACTGCTGCTGCTGCCAAGTCTGCGCTGCCGCTACGCTTCATTTTCCTGTGAACTGCCCCTTTGAACCCTCCCCTTCATCCAGGGCTGTGGTGTCAAATTTAATCTTCTGGCGATCTTTCCAAAGGTTTTCACCTGCTTTTGTCCCTCTCCTCTTCTACCCCCTCACCAAAGTCTGTGTTGTTTCTGTCCTCCCTGCTCCGCCTTTTGTTTTCAGCGTGTCTCTGCTTTGCTGGAGTCTTTAAACACATCTTGGCTTCCTTTCACCCCGTTCCAGCACACCTCTGAAACACGCTTTCCGTGGTGAGTCAAGTCAGCTTCGACGCGCAGTGCTCAAACCCAGCAGTTTCTGCTCTCTGAACCTTGCTTTCGTGCCCACCCCTAATATTAAGTCCTGTAAACCAGGGAGCATCCCAAAGGGTGTGAAAAGGCGTAAGGGCTTCTGCAGCTAATTCCTGGGTTTTGTATGTCTATAGACACCCTTGCCCATGCTGTCTGACAGCAGATCTGTATTTTGCCAAGCTATTTTAAGAAGGTAGGTTTAATGTGATTTTAAGTGCTCTACATTTTCTTTTAAAATAATTTGGTCTTGCTCTTGCTTCCCTGAACAGACAACAAAGTTTACCAGTGCGTTGGATATACCTGTGGAGTTTGTCAAAAAGAATGTGAAATTGCGGGGAGAGCTCCATCACGTAACTGCGGAAGGCCTGGCAGTTGAACACATTCCCATTAGCATTCCTTTCCTTACGTCCCTACAGAGAAAATGTAAGTGAGAGCATGTGAAGAACAAGGGCAGGAGTGAAACGTTGTTCTTAGTGTGGCTTCAGGGGAAGAGGACAAGTGTGAGGAAGGGACAGTTGTGGCTCTGCTTTTCATCTTTCCATAATTTACAGGTGGGAAGCTGGGGAATGAGAGACCTACCTGTAAAAATGGCTCGCCAATACAGTATTTATATTAATTAGCATCATTTGGGGGATTTTTTTTTTCTGGCAGCAAAAGCTAGTACGCGGGCAGTTCGTTCGCTTGTGTGGCTCCTCTCCCTCCTGGCAGAAAGACTCTCCTGGGATTCATCTTCTACTTACAGGGGAAGATCCAGCAGCCACGAGCCCATTCTTAGGGACAGCTTTTCTGTGATTTCACAGAAGCTGTCCCTCAAGTCTGTGAGTCACACTCTTCCTTTGCAAATAAATACCTGCAGGCCTCGGTGCTTCCTGCCGATTGTTTCAGATAAATTGATGGCGACTGATAATGAAAGTGGTTCTTTCTATTTATATGCAAAATCAAAACAAAATAGCTTAAATCACGTATGCAATCTTGAATTTATTTTTTTTTTAACGGAAGGAGAGATGAGACCAAATTCTTACTTATGAATAAATAGTGCTTTGGGGAACTTGAGTGGATTGCTTTTCTTTTTCTTTTTTTTTTTTCAAACCATGGGAATAAATTCATTACCTCCAGCTGAGGGGGCTGTGCAAAGCATGAATTTCCTTTGCTGCATTCAGTAACAAAGTCTTCTTTTACTACAACCAGGGCAATCGAAAGGTCTTCTGCTGGTGAGGCTGGCTGGGGTGGAGCTGGCTCCGAGCGGGGTGGCCTGGCTGCAGCAGGAGCTGAAACCCAAACAGGTGATGTGGTTCCAGCTTCTCGGAAGGGAGGACTTGACACTCGAGTGCCTTGTGCTAGTAAATAAGGTAAATACTGTGACCAAAATTAACTTTTATCTGCAGTTTTGAGTTTGATCATGCCGAAGTGGTTATCTCAGTACATTTAAGGACTGTTATTTATCATTGAGCATTTCCTGCGCCTTTTTATAGGGTCGGTTTCTCAGCGTGTGCTTAAACGAAGAGATCCTGAGACGAGGGCTTGGCAGGACAGCGCGCATCGAAGGGCTGCATCATCATTCCCGCCTGTACTGGAAACTTCACAGAAAACTCCTTCAAGCAGAGGTTAAGGCCTTGAAGAAAAAGAAAGGAATATGGCAAGAGGAAAGCTACTCTGAAAGGATTAGAGATCGTTTGAGCAACAGTAGATTTGTACAGACATTGAAGCAGTTTGGGGTCTGGTTAAGAAGCTCTATATAAAGGTGAAAAGGGAGACCTGTCTGCAGGAACGCCCGTTACTTCCGTTACGTGCTTTATGTAAAATGGTAGTTTATGATAAAAGAATCAGTGCCATCATTTTGAGGGTCGCTCCTGAAAAAAAACCCAAAACAACAAACCAAACCCCTGAAGTTTCCTCTCTTATAACCCACGTGGGATTGAACCTCAGTAGTGGGATGCAAGCCACGAGTTAAAACCTTCTGAAGCTGCACTGTTCCACAGCAACATCTGTCATCCGTTGCCCCGTTTTCCACCTGCTGAGTAGCTGCACACTGAGTTAACTCGCTAGTGGAGGCGGTCGGCAGAGCAGTTATTGAGAGGGGCAGCGTTAGTTCACAGCGAACAGCCTTAAACATTAGAAAACCGCATTTCAGACCTTTAGGCGGTGCCTGGTGTGTGTTTACGCAGGAGCGTTTTGCTCGAATTCTGTTCTTCCACTACTTTTTTTTTTTTTCTGTAGAGCTTGTGTTTTAAAAATCTTTCATCTTGAACAATGGGTCGCATTGTTACCGGTATAGAAGGTGATTTGTTACGGCTCATCCTGAAAAGCTGGTGAGGTCCTAACAACTGAAGTTTTTTGGGAAGGAAAAAAATGAATCACTGGGTATATCAAAGAATATAAATTAATAAGTCAGGGATCCAGATTTTTAGACGATAACATTCAGTTGAACAGGAAAAACGCTGTTTTTACTGGTGGTTCTATAAATATGTAAAATCAGATGAAAATAAAACTTGACATGAAATTTGAAAAGCTGGACCATACCGTGCTAAGACCTTAAATTCTCATTTGTGTTTTATTCTTGAAATACAGGCTAAGTATATGGGAGTGTGTTATTTATTTTGTAAATATTCTCAGAATAAAGATTGATTTTTTTATGTTCGTTGTTACATGTTTTATATACCAAGCACTTGACCTTTGCTTAACCTCTGACAGTCCCAATATTTATTTAAAGTGTTTTCCAGATTTTCTTTCTTTCTGTGTGATTCCTTGCCAGTCGAATTCTGGGGAGAAGAGTGCAATACAAAAAAAATCTGAATAGCTGAGCCTTGCTTATCTGCCAGTTGCTGACTTCAGGGCACAACTGTGAATCCTAAGATCATGAAAAAAAAAAAAAGACGGCTTTTCCTCGGGTAAGAAGAGATGTCAGTGTTTCTTTAGCCCCAAACGACAAATTCAGTCTCGGCAGTAATCCACTTCTCATGGGGGTTTATAGGTGTTCCTGTTCCCACATCTGCTAAGTAGAGAGTTTTTCAAAACTGAGCTTAACTGTAGAGTTAGGATGGTTGTGGGTTTTTTTTCTGTAATAAATATCATTCTACCTGGACTTCGCGCTTTTATTTTATGAATGAGTCATAGGAAGACTGTAAAACTGAAAGAAAAATTTCAAGAAACTGCATTCTAGCAAGCAGAGGTGAGGTGTGGGCAAGTATGAGCTAAGTTTCTTCCCTGAGAGGGGTTTTTTTAGCCCTTTTTACCCTTAATGAAGATTTTTCTATTCTTCCTAAATTATGGCAAATGGCTGTATCCTTTTTGTAGGTTGTAGCTTATAAGGATTTTTAGAAGTTGGCAATACAGCTGTCTTATCACATGGAGGAAGCCTCCCCTTAGTCTAAACTAAATCACTTCTCTGTACTGGTGTCCAAGTCTAACAATTTCAGGATGAACTACGGAGAGGAGTATCTAAATCTTTGAATTCGGGCCTCTGATCTCCTTTCACAAGGAGTTTTGGTGATGTGTTGTTGCTCAGGATACAAACCCAGGAAAGCAGAGAGTAACGGAGCGGTGTAAGATTTGGGATTGCAGCGACAAGAGGGTCAACTCCTGTAATTGTTTGTTAATGCTGTTTTCCTTATCCTGCAGGGCTTATCTGTTTTGAAAAAAAAAACCCAACAATACACCCTTCCCCCTCAAAAGCAGCACAACTCAGTTCAAAGCTGTGCTTTCCATCTGTGCGAGGCTTGAGAGGTTGCAGATCTTGTCTCCGTGGGAGGCCTGTCTATTGAAAAACCGGTAAGAGGAGTAGAGACTAATGGCTCTGCAGAACCGAGCTGGGGAGCCGGCTGGGAGGTCGGGGGAGAAAAACCATTTTTCTCCATTATGGAAAACCACCCCACACTGTCTCGGAGGAGCAGTGTCCCGTTCCTTTAGCCGCAGCAGCAGGGCACGCAGGAGGTATTTTCCAAGCAGAGAATGCAGTTCTCGTGTGACTGGGGATGAGAGTAAGGACAAGAATTAAACAGTTCAGCTCTCGTGCCTTGGACCTGCAGCTCTGAAGACGCAGAGTGATGCAACATTTTAAAAGGGTCATGGGGAGTGAACGGGGATGCCTCCAAATGGCCGGCTAAGAAAAATAACCTCCAGCGTGGCGCGGGCTCTTTATTGCTGGCATGGCAAATGGTTGTCATAAACACGATCAGCCTTCCTGTGAGCCCGCTTGACAGCGGTGGGCACGGCACTGCCGGCA
>NW_009723067.1:0-3240 GCF_000703405.1 Apaloderma vittatum
CTGCCGGCCAGGGTCAAACCACGACAATATTTTATAATAAACCTTCACCAAATTTCATGTCATACCAAAGTAGATCCAGTCTTCCTGGAAAATCTGTTTCCTTCAGGTAACCTACTGCTTGAAACATTTTGCAGAGGTGTAGCTCTAGAAAGAACTGTACAGTCTGAACTACAGAGATACAGCGACCAGATTGCTGTTTAAGAAGAACAAACCAAGTTTTCAAGTAAGTAAACTGATCTACTTGATCACTTAGTGATTTTTTTTTCCCATGAAGGGAGAAGAGGACCAAATAGCACCCTTTGAAGGAGACTAGCAGTCACACCCACTCGAAGTACTGACTCCTCTAGGTCTTTTTGTCCTCCTGCAAGTAAAACCACAGTCACAGCTCTTCACTCAGAGGCCAATTTATTTATTTATTTGTTTCTTTGTTTATTTTAGTCAGTTAGTTAATTATTGCTTTTGCTGCAGCGCCTATGTGAAATGAAAGGTACAAATGGATTCCCCAGGTAGTAGTAAAGTTCTTGAGATACCACAGGCACACTCTCACAAGCTTGTGTGGCTTGTTACTTCCACATGTGGCTGTCAGCATGCTTGGAAACCACTCCGGTTATCGGTTATCCTACAGCTCTGCGAGGACTGGTTGGGTTGGTAGCTGGTTCCTTTACTTCCACAGAATGAGCTAACTTGGATTCAGGAGTTTCTGCAGCTGAATTGATTTGCTCAGAAGGACAAAAAGGGAAAAAAATTGTTAAGTCTGCAGGACTGCTGCTGGTAAATACGAGCAGTAACATTTACTAGAGGAAACAGATACGTAAGTGTATATGTATGTATCAAAACTGGAACAAAAATTGCTCAGAATGACAAAAGTAGGAATGATGCCAAGGTCTCCAGGTCAATCCCAAATCACAAAGTCCAAACTCACAGACTGTATATAAGTCACTGCTGAAGACAGTAGGAGGCAGGTAAATGTTTGTTTAAACCTTTTTCCTCCAGACCCATGTTATATGCAGAACAAGGCACTGGCCAATATTTATGCTATTTTCTACCAACAAGTATCCACAAAAGAATCTGCTGCCTTGGATCACAAGACCACAGTGTGAATTGTTGTTTATTAACCCATCTTCACAGACCTTCCCTAGATAGCCAAGGCTTTAAGGGACAGATTATTAAAGCTATAGAAGGACACAATTACTGAATACAGAAACCCGTGCACCACTTGCATATGTGTTAAAGGCGTATGAGCAGCGATGCTAAAGAAGACGTACCATTCCCAGGATAACACTCAGCTTGTTCAGCATTTGCAAGTGCAAACATTCAAAAGAATAAACAACATTGCAGTGACCAACTCTAGGTAATACTTAGCTCCAAGGTGAGGCCATAGGGCATGGGCAAACCAAACTCCCTAGAGGCACAACTAGAAAAGATAGCAAGCTCTTTCAAAGTTTACCAGCAGCTTTGCACAGGAGAGGAATGGCTAAAAAGTGAAGCTGTGAAGAAGGAACCTGACAGCCAACATGAAGAAGCTGGAAGTCACAATGACAAAGCAGAACCAAGACTTCAAACAGCCACAGAATGAAAAAGAAGAAATTCAAAAAGAACTCCAGAAGGTAAAGGCAGAGGCTGGGAGTGGGGTGGGGGGAACAAAAACTTGATGGATTTTGAAAAGAGAATAACTAAAAAGGTATTAAAATGTGCAAGGGCTGAGAGAACAAGTGAAATCTAATAGCAAACACACAAAAACGGAAAATAAAATTGGTGTTGGGGAATGCAAGATGTTCTTTGACAATGTAACAGCAAAGATAAATAAATACATCCTTGCTTTCCATTCTAGGTGACTGTGAGATACCAGAGAAGAAAGCACGCCGGTGTTACCTTGGGAAGAAAGTCATCGCGAAGAAACAGAGAAGCTATTTAAATACAGAAAATAGTTAGAAACTCCTGTAAAGCAAACCTCTTTAAAGCATAAGATAAGCATTTGAGAATGGAGTATTCTTAGAGGCCAGGTTTACCTTAGGTCCAAATGCAGAAACATCAGAGGAGCGGGCTAGGTAAAGGTTCTCCTCATGCTTGTCCCAGTTCAGTACACAGCTATTTTCTGGGATCAGGGAGCATGTTAAAGTGAAAGGACAGGAGAAACCTTCATTAATCCTACTAATACATAACAATGCTCCACGTGTTACAGCTGCCCAGACTTGTCAAAAAAGGCACTACTACCTGTTGTAAAGGGCTGAAAGAGCCCTTTACATACTATGCTATGGCACTAGCAATCAGGAGAAGGTGTAATGTACAGCACCAGTGCTTACAGAATCTACCTACGGATATAAATCTGCCCCAAGAGAACAAAGCTGCAGAAGAATACGTCCATTAATCTTGCTTTCATAGCTTATGGCACACATGAGGAGACATGCAAAGGCAGATCCCTATGAAGCCAATTCATAACATGTCTGGCACTGTACTGTAACTCTGCATCTAAGGATCAGATTGTGGGGATTCTGCCTCTAAGATACCATTAAAGCCTATATATACATTCATGCCTCACAGAGGCTTCAAGGCACCTCACTGCCTTCTCACCCATGTTCAGCCAGAGACCAGCACTTGCAAGAAGGAGAATACCTGCTTCTTAGGAATGCTGCTTATTAGGGCTGAAAGTAAGGTGACCACCTTACTGACCGCTACTTCATTATTTTTATTTCTCCAACAGCCAGCTCTATCTGTTCACAGACACACACAATGGTTCTGCGCAGCATAACTCTTCCTTCAGCAGAGTTAACTCTAGATTTACATCCATTTAAAACAAGGGTGGAAACAACCTTGGGCTCAAACCCTTAAGACTGAGCTTAAACAATTCATATTTCCACTTCTAGCAAAGCTGCAGAAGCATGGAGTCCCTAGCAAGACAATTTGTGAGCTCATGTGGAGAGAGAAAAACTAGTATCTACACAAATACAGAGACAGATAGTGCTCATCTGCTAATACCAGCCTGGAACAGCAGGACCGGGAGCCTGTCACCCCTGGTATTTCTGCCCCATCCTCCCAAACCCACGCATACGCATTGGACTGGCCCTGGCACATGAGCCGTGCAAGGTCCAGGGGCTCCCGCACAGCCCGGCACTAAAATCAATGTACACCCTTCCCTCAGGGAGCCCACAGAGCAAAACAATCTTGGACAGACCCCCAGACGGATGCGATGGGAAGAGCGCGCACTTGGCAGCTTCTCCCGCTGAGCAGCAGCCTCACCGC
>NW_009723068.1:0-1874 GCF_000703405.1 Apaloderma vittatum
GGAGAGGGAGCGGTGCCAGCCTGCGCTCTGTCAGCTGCGTGTGCTGTGGGAGCTGCCAGAAGCTGGTCGCAGACACGAGACATGTTGGCTTTTCCTTTTTTATTTTCTAGCCCGTGGAATCATAGAGTCGTTCCGGTTGGAAAAGACCTTTAAGATGATTTAGGCCAACCGTGAAGCGGTTAGCCAGGTCCACCGCTAAACCGTGACCCCGAGCATCTCGTCCACATGTCTTTTAAATGGTTCCAGGGCTGGTGATTGCACCGGTTCTGTGAGCAGCCTCTTCCAACACCTGACAAGCCCTTCAGTGACAAAATTTTTGAACAATCTGAACCTCCCCTGGTGCAACGTGAGGCCTTTTCCTCTTGTCCTGTTTCTTGTTACTTGGGAGAAGAGGCCAACCCCCACCTCCCTACAGCCTCCTTTCAGGTAGTTGTGGAGAGCAATAAGGTCTCCCCTCAGCCTCCTTTTCTCCAGGCTAAACAGCCCCAGTTCCCTCAGCCGTTTCTCATTGCCCTTCTCAGGACATGCTCCAACACCTCAATGTCTTTCTTGCAGCGAGTGGCCCAAAACTGAACATGAGATTCGAGGTGCAGCCTCATCAGTGCTGAGTACAGGGCTATAATCCCTTCCCTGGTCCTGCTGGCTGCACAGTTCCTAATACATGCCAGAACAGTGTTGGCCTTCTTGGCCACCCTCACACACTGCTGGCTTGTGTTCAGGTGGCTGTCCACCAACACTCCCACACCCAGACTCCTTTCAGGCTAAAAAATATGCATTGGAAATTGAGCCTTCAGCTTTGAGTAGAGCATCTGGCAGAACAGGTACCAGGTGTTTAAGTTAGTAACATTGCAGCTTTAGAACTTAAGAACTTGAGAAATGATGAACTTTAAAATCTGAGCCTGTTTAAAACACTGTCTTGGTGAGATTTAGTAGAAAATTGGATTCAGTGTCTTCAGATGTATTTTACCTGAGATGAACTTCCTCATTCTTCCCAGTTGTATTATTAGTTGAAGTAAATCACTTCTGCTGACATGGCAGCATGGAGGGAGAGGCTTGCACGGATCACCTGCTGCTTTGAGGAACTGCCAACCCAAAAAACACGGTGTCCACGGTATTATTTTTCTAGCTTTTCCCAGAACTGTTTACTCCTTGTGACTGACTTTCTTCTTCAGTTTAACAAAATAAGTCTACTTCGATTTAATGAAAGTAGCAAAACATACTGAAAAACTTTGCAAATCCCATATGCTTGGTATGCATTGGTGCTTCCCTAAAGCACTGTAGTAGGAGGAACTTAGTAGTAGTTTTGGTGTTTGTTGGTTTTTTTTTAAAAAATGTAAATACCATGATTGAGTATTGAAAAAGTATTAAGTCATTTAGAGAAATTATATTGGTTTTGTAACAAGCCTTTCCAATCTTGGACAGTCCTGCTTGTATATTAATTACATAGGTAAGTATTGGCAGACTGTATTTCAGAGGGGAATATATAGCAAAACATATGAGATATTTAGATTGTCCAATTATTCATGAGTACACACAGCCTGGGGAAGATGGTCTTTTAGAGATCTGTGCAGTGCTAAATAATGATACCAATACAAACCTTTTAATTCATCACTTCAGTATGGGAGAAGAGCATTCACATGTGTGTATCATCACAGTTAGGCTTCATGAACGAAGATATGGGAAAGGCTCTACCCACACTTGCTACAAGCATGCTGACGGCTAAAAAGGCCGATGCGGGATAGACAAGTCCGGTTGCAAAAGGCACAGCGGAAAGTCTCCTTAGGCGGTGTCGGCGAGGCACGGTTCTTTCTGTGTTGTCTTTTCTCCTCGAGATTAATTCTATGTGCGTTCTCAAAAGAGGCAGCAGCATTATG
>NW_009723069.1:0-1887 GCF_000703405.1 Apaloderma vittatum
CCGGGAGGCTGAGCTGAGGAAGGGCAGAGCCGGACGTTCGAGGGGACGTAGGTCGGTCAGAACGCCGGCGCTCTGTCGGAGCGAGGGTCGCTCCAGGTTGCTGACACGTGAAGGGCAGTAAATGTTGGCAGCTCCTGGGAATGTGTTGGAGCTCCAACAGCGGCTACGAGGAAAAGGAGGGACTGTTTCTTGTTCCCAAAATGCAGTTGCCACGGGCCTGTCTCTCCTAAATGGTATTTTCCTAGCGACCTGCTACTTCTGCTTTCCACTTCTTGCTTCTGAGCTTTGATTCAGAGGTGAGGTGCATCCTGACTTGACTCGTTGAACAGAAAATAAAAAAAGGTTATAATCAAGCAGTGCATGTGCTGAGAGGTCTATTAAAAGCTTTATGGCAAGGCTTAGTGAGATTTAAAACACCCGTAGTACAAACCCTTTCCTTTTTGTGGTATGTGTAAGAGTCGTTCTGGCCAGCATCTGGCAGCTGGGTGACTTCAGGAGTTTTTTCACAAAGCTTGAACTTCCTGAGCAAGTAGCTGCTACTTAAAATATTTAAGCCGTGAGCTTTTGAGCTTATATCTTGAATTTAAGGTCTTATTAGTGCATTTGAACCAACCCAAGTGGTGAAGAAGCATGCAGGCCAACATCTGATGGAACAGACGGGCCCTTCTTCTCTCTGCCCAGCCTTCGAGTTCCTCACCTTTACACAACGTCACCTTGGCCGCTGTTTCTCAGAACTTTGTTTCTGTGTGCCCAGGATATTTTTGTGCACACAGTCCTGTAAAGGGTTGGACGTCGAGGCAGCCTTTGAGAGACAAAGTGGTATTTTCAAGATTCCGTGAGGCGGGCAGAAGAGAGACTGAGACTTTTCGCTGCACACGAGCAGGACCTTTATCCTAAGGACGCTTCGCCATCCGAAGCCGTGCTTTTGTCCTACACGTTGCCCTGTTTTACCTTCATTAGCCGGTCTGTCTGAAATTTAACTGCAGGTTAAAGAGAGACATTTATTTTCTTCCTTTTTGTTGCCTCAGACAACATCCTCTTTCCTTCATTGCTTATTCTCAAAGCTCGTACTCCAGTTTTTTGCGGTGCCCCTTCAGATTTCTGGGATTTAGCTGGAGAGACGTGTCGAAGGTGGGTTTGTGCGGAGCGCGCTCCCCTCCCCACAGCCCACGGGCTCTCTCCATCGAGGCTCTTCCTTTTTTCACCTTCCTGTTCTAAACCCAGAGCTTCTCTTTGTAAAAAAAGTAACAGAACTGCTTTCCTAGGGGTTTATCCTGCTTGCAGAGCGCTCGGAATCGCACACCAGGGTGCCGGGCTGGCTTTGAGAGCTCGTGCGACACGGGGCTAAATCTGAACCCGGGGTTAGGAAACTTCCCTAATCCTGGCTCTGGTGGTAGCTCCCGCGGGGGCCTTAGCTCTTTAATCTTCTTCCCTTTCGGTCCCATCACTGAAAATAGGGTAAGGCTGATTATATTGTGCATTTTAGCTTTTATAGCTATGCTGCATCTGTTATTATCGCGGCGTTCTCGTTTCGGTGGCGTTGACGAGGACCAGGGGTAATCTTGGATTAATCTGACCTTTTCTGGAAAAACAAAATCTTGTCGTTATGAAACTTATCTGGATACGGCGAGGCCGAGCGAGAGGAGATCCTTGGTGCTTGGTAGGGAGAGCAAATCTATACCTCGGAGCAAGTGTGGCTTTTAAATGGCTAAGCAAATGGAAATTCAGGCGCTCGGCAAACGGGCTGCTGGTGTTTCCACATTAAACCCGTAAAAACTACTCTCTCTGCAAAGGGTTTTGAATGAATTCAGCTCACACAGTCCTGCGGGAGTAAGTCGCTGAAACACAAAGAAGTTACAAATATGGAATATTTATATAGTTATATTT
>NW_009723070.1:0-18544 GCF_000703405.1 Apaloderma vittatum
CAAAATCCGGCCAGGCCAACCCAATACACTAGTTTACATTATACATGGTTTCAGAGAAAATTTTAAGAAACGATATCCTGAAGGATCTACCTGAGGAGAAAAATGCAACAATTTTTTTATCATTTTTCTATTGTTTAATATGCACAATTGGGATTTTTTTAGTGTTCAAGTTTGGAAATGAACTAAAAATGAAAACCATTTCTTTTAGTCATGCTCCTCTTATTTCTAAAATCTCCTGAACCATTAAACCATGAATTTAGATATTCCACCTGAAGTTAGAAGTTTAAAAAAAAACCCCTTGCAGTATAATTCCCTCTTATTATGTTGCCTGCAATAACAGATTCATTTATGTGTATAATGATCTATTCCCCAAAAAACCACTATAGTTTCTCCACAGTTGTACCCCTTTTGATTAGGACAACAGCATATCCAACAACCTACTGCTACAAGTTATTTCTAAAAACATGTAGTTGATAAAGATATTCACATTACCCTCTCCTTATTAGCTGAAAAATTAGGTTTAAATCCATGCAGAAAATAGAAAGCTGAAAAGCTGAATGTCACAGAGAATAATGGAATTTCAGTAATCCCAGGCGGCTCATCAGGCTAAACAGATAGTGAAGCACACTGTTGAAGCCAACAGCAACTTCTGATTGACTTGCTCAAAGGAGGAAGACAATAGTGGAGAATCTTTTCACTCTGTGGATTTTTATATAATATCTTTAGTGCTTAGCTGGCTGAATTTTATGAAAAATTAAAATGATTTGATTAAGGTAGGCGTACTGTAAAGATGCTCAGAACCTAAAAAGTACCTATTTAACAATTCAACACCTAATTTCATGTAATGCCATAGATTTGTACATCATTGATTTTCCAAATTATTCTTTCTGGATCCCATAGATCTGTAATATAGTTTTCTACAAATCTTTCTCTTTCTTGCTTGTTTGCTTACTTTCCTGATTCCCTGCTTTCGTTAGTTTCTTTTTCTTCCTTCCTCTCTGCCTCCCTTCTCCTCTGTCTCCTCCTCTCTTTTTCTCTTTCTCTTATTTTTAAAGTTAGAATAAGCCTGAATCCCAGCTGAGATTTTTCACACACATCTTCCTAAAATGAAAATATTCTGACCGTTCTAGTGTCTATCCTATTTTGTAATAGAAAGATGATTAAATGAAGCAAATAATATTTCAAATATATTAAATATTTACAGTTATACTCCCCCCAAAATATTTTTTTTAATCCCAGAAACTATAGTCAAGGCTAGTTTTGGTAATTTATTGACATTTCCTGTATTTTAAATGACAAAGAAAACATGAATCAAAGCAAGATAATTAAAAAGGCAGGGAGAAAGAAAGAAAGAAAAAAAAAGAAAAGATGGAATACACCTGCTTAGCAGAATTTATAGTTCAACTCTCTTGGCTGTACCAGTCACTTAGAATGTTAATTTGTCTTTTAAAGGATTAATGTGTTTAATTAAGTTTATGAAGTAATTCCTTATAGGCTAAGTCTGTATCTGACAGAATAATGAATTCTTTGGAAAGAAAGAAAAAAAAAAACCCAAACATAGCCTCACCCTGAATCAGCTTTGTTGGCTTTTTCACACAATAAAACCTTTTGAGTTATTTTCAGAGCAACAGGTGGTTTCCTCCATTATATTTGGTGTGTATTCTATGTTCAGATTATATATATACAAAAAATACTCAAGCTCTAGTAATGTTGTCTATAATAATCAGACTCCTCCCTCACTCCTGAGATAAGAATAAACGGAGTAACAGTAAATTATAAATATGTGGCATTGTCTATTGTTGGATCTCTCAGTGTCTTGCCTGACTGCCCTTTTCTTTGCACAAGTATTGAAGAAAGTTCTTTTGTGTATTTTCATATTCCTGAAGGATTCTCAGCCTCTCAACTTGTTATGGGAATGAGGACATACTGTCACTGATGCCTCCAAATGCTGAAAAGAGATTGACTCTTGAACATTTTGAGTGTGTCTATGATTAGATTGAATCATAGAATCATTAAGGTTGGAAAAAAATTCTGAGATCAAGTCCAACTATCACTGCAGAACAAGAAATGCTCTTGATATTATAAAACTCTATTATGCAACAATCTCCTGATACAAGCCTCTTGAAAGACTTTTCTTCAGGCCTAGAAGACCTTTTACACTCACACACTATTTCTGCAACGTTTTTTAAGCTGTACCTCAGGCAAAAAAATTCACTGGCAATTGTCCCATTATTCTTTGATTGCCAAAGAACTGATTTCACAAACTGTTACAGAACCACATCTTCTGGTATAAGAAATTTATGGCTTTGATTTCAGCTTCCAATTAGCAATGTAGACAGGGGAAAGGTAGATTATGAGGCTTGTTATCTGAAGGCCATCTCAAAATAAATCTTAAATTTCTGGTTATGTAAATAATAGAAAGGAATTGAATTACTACATGTTACTAAGTCTATATTCTTCTTTGAGGTGTCATGATGACTTCAGCCACCCCTTCCAGAGTTGAAAATAACTAAAAATGGTATTGCCTATTTCATTTATTAATTTATACTTCACAATGCATCAAAACCTGTATCCTTTTCTGTTCGCCTGATTCTCTCATGGCTTGCCCTTAATATGTTTAATCTTTTGTCAGGGAAAGGAGGTGCATATTACTAAAGACAACATCCATTCTTTTTCCTGCCCCAACTATAGGATCATAGAATCATTTAAGTTTGAAAAGACATGTAAGATCATCAAGTCCAAACGTTAACCCACTGCCAACTACTAAATCATGTCCCTAAGCACAACATCTACATGTCTTTTGACTACTTCCAGGGATGGTGACTCAAATAATCTTGCTGTCACTTCTTTACCTGTTGAAATTTAAAAAACAGGGTGAAAACTGGAATTGCATCATTATGTATCAGAAAATTAAGAGAGTTTTACTGACAGAAGGGAATTCAGATTCTCGTTGAGGGTTTTTCTTCTTTTGTTTATTTTCCAGGAAATATGATGTTTTCTTTCAAAATGGCGTGAAAGCTGTTTTTAAAGTGGTAGATAATTGTTTTTTTTCAAAAGGAATGTCCAACTGGGTTTCTGCCTTGCTGAAAAAACTAACTGATACAACAGCAATTAATGTTAGCTGGCGATTATTCCTTTGATTTTGAAACTTTAGCTCCTTGAGTTTGCTTTTGCTTATTGTTTGCATTCTCATCACTAACTTACCCATATAATGAAATAATCACAATGAATGAAAATAGTCTGTTGGTTATACTCAGATGTGCTTAAAGATGTATCTGCCAGGGTAAGTCCACTAAAATTTTCTGCAGTGTTTGCTACTATACTGGTACAATTTCACAGCAGCACACGGGAGCCAAAGACTTCATTTTCCATGGGGTCTGCAAAACTTCCTAAGCAGGGAGAAAGGATGAAAATGGTAAATTCTAACACAATTACTCTTTTAAATAGTCTATTTTTAGAAACTAAACTTTTTTTCCCTCTCTTGAATAATGCCCTTGGGAAAATAAACACCTCATCCACATTTCCTTCAGTGTGTGTATGTATCTGTGTTCCTGTTATTGATTCTGTCTTCTGTCTTACCTCTTGACAATTTGATCTTCTCATTGGTTCAGAGATGTTTAGAGTTACAGGAGCAGTTCTAAAAAAAAAAAAACCAAGACCCTCTTCTGTGGGACGTTTTAAGAGAAGCAGTTATTTTGAATGTAAATATTTTGTTCTCTGCTTTGAATGTGTGTCCCCTCAAGAGGTCACACAGTCCTCTATGCAAAGATTTGCTTTGAACCCAGAAAGTTTATTTACAAAAAGTTGTAATGAAGGAGCTGTGCTGAAGATGAAATAGCATATTTGTATTTTAGGTAAAACTTTTTCTTAAGTAGGTACGTATGTATATATGAGTTTAAGTTTTTCCTACTGGTGTTTAGTAGTTGCAACACACTGACAGAGTATCTTTCCAAGGCCTTTATGGTTCTTGAATGGAAAGTGTTTTCTTATTTTATAGCAGTAGCATGCAGTAATCATCGTCATCAGGTGTTTTCCATGCACCAAAAGGTAATAGCCAGTGTCCTGGGTTTAGCTAAAAACCCAGTCCTGTTTAGTGATTTTTCTGCAACTATTATTGTATTAAATCTAATTCCCAAATCCCCGTGTAATACAAAAGTTTGTCTTTTGAACATTCCTAAATGAACTTTAAAATCAAAGACTTTTGCATGTCAAATTGCTACAAGGTTTTGTCTGCATAGTTTGATTATGAAGAGTTGTATCTGCAAATTGAAAATGTGGACTCAAGTCATTTGGATTAGAATCTTCATACCAGTGTCTGTTGCTTTATCTTTGAGGTTTTTTCTTTCTCTGTCATCATTTACAAGTGAAATGTCACATTCAAAAATATGTTTCCACAACCATGCTTAGTCAAGTCGTGTGAGGTAAAATTGAAGATACAGATTTCAAGACTGTATTTTTAACTATGATGACTCATAAAATCATACACTGCAGAAGCTATAAGGAGTGTAATGGGTATCTCCATATGTTTTGTGAAACTTAAATTAACATAAATTCCAGGTGAGGGCCAGTAAAATACTGTGATGTTGAGAAGTAATTGTGTTGCTTAAAGATTTGCATACCTATCTGTTTTGTTTCGCATGGTGTGCCCAAGATGTAGTTTTGGAGGTGGCAGGTATGCCACTGGAATCCTGCACATTCTGAAACAGCAGCCAGAGGCTGTTATGCCTAGAAGCATCTGAAAAGACATTGAATATAGAAGTTCAGGGTCCTGACTGCTCTGGGTATTGTTTGTAGACTAGGTAGATCTGGATGTGGAAACATGAAAGATATTCTCATCTACACTTTTTGTGGGTTAAGGTGTGTTCTTTATCATGGTTCTGCCCTTTTTCCCATCAAGGTAAATCACTGAATTTACTGAAATTAGGTGGTAAAGCTGCAATGAGACAAACATCCTGAACTGTACTTCTCATAAGCAAAATATGTGAGCTTTTGAAATGTAAAGTCAAAAATGGGACATAAAATTTCTTAATTTCTGGAATAATGTTTACACGTCCTGTATGTTAAAGCTAAACTCTGCGATTTAAATCAAGCAAAAACTTTTGTAATGTTCCATTCAAGCGAGTATAACAAAATAGACTAGGAAATTCCCCATGATTACCTCAATAATAGGCATGTTGACTCATTCAGAAGTATCTGTAAATAGTAGATCAATCTATTAGATTTTGTTAACTAGTATAGTACATTTAATCTCAGTACCACAAGCATACATCATCATTTCTGTTTTATAGAAAATCATGTGTAATATAGGAATATATTAATGGATTTCAAAACAATTTACATTTTCAGAAGCCTATTTGGAAGTAAGCAACCATCTGGAGACCTCAGAAGTTTAAAACATAGCTTAAAACATTCTTTTACTATGCTTTGTAGAACATGATCCTATGTTCATTCTTTTGCGTAAGAAAATATTTTAGTACATAATATTCAGCATAAAGGAATACCAGGGTGACTCTGAGTGTTTAAAAACTCTGCATTTACTGAAGTCTTTCACCACTTCTCTCTCTGAAGTATCTCTGCAACAGCCAGACATATTCCATGCAGCACGTGACATTAACCAGAATTCTACTATTGCTATTGAGTTACTTTGTACTCTCAGTATTTGAGAATAACAGATGTGTCACGTAGTATACACCTGAATCTACCTTAAATACAGCCAGTAGAAAGAGACTGATTAAGGGTATTTATGATAGCCCTTTCATCGTGTTCCTCTCCGGGAAAGATTTCTAGAGGCTTTTCCACACCTGTAAGTATTTACAGTAATTAACCAGTTCTCATACCCAGCTGAGCTGGTTGATTTCAGTTACAAGGTATGATTAGTCACTGCCGTTTCTCTGGTAATGTTTGATTAATATATAGCTCAGCTGGCTGATAGCAGATGATTAATAAGAACTTACTGGAAAAAAATTATATGTGAACCTTTTCATTTTAGTTTTTGGGGAATCTTGGAAGGATTAGATGTGCATTAGAATATAAAATTCTAGCTTCACTTGCAAGATCAACTCTTAAATTCACAGCCCCAACTGAGATGACAGCACTCATTCTAAGCAGTGTTCCTTTTGTCCTGTTTATTTGAGGTGTCAGTGTCACACTAATGAAGACTGAGACAAATGTATCCCATTACCAAAGCTGGGAGAGACAAAGCCAGGGTACAAAAGCTGCCAGTTACTTTTTTTAGCTGAAGTTTGTGAAGAAAAAGAGGAAAAACTGATCTTCTAATTGTAAGCTGAAATCACCTAAACATGAAGCTTGTAGCCTGAACTCTGGCAGTTCTGGCTGTGATGACCTGATTGCGTTCAGATCATCAGCACTTCAGCGATGCTGGGATCAGTGTTTTGTATGTACCACCGTCTGTTTGTGTTACCTCTATAAGACTGATCTTTTTCCTAATGAGGCACTCCAAGGTTTTTTCTCTTCAAAGTTTACGCTTAGCTGACTTCTCTTTCTTAGCTGACCTCTCCTTGGCATTTACTTCAAGAGTTCCTAACAAGTTGTTGAAGGTTTCTGAAGTTGTTTCTAGACTTTTTTGAAGAATATAGCTAATTCAAGATAACACAATATATTCATTCCATTGCAGTAATCATAACTGACAAATTTTCTGAGAAAAAAAGTGTCATAGTCACAAGGATCCTACTAAAATTCCACTTTTATTAATTATGTCATAACATCAGTAACATTATTCTTTTATGAACAATTGAAAGTTATGTTCTCTGTTTCTAATTTGAAACATGAGTTATAACTCATTCCAGAAGTGGCAACTATTTCAAGGCTGTGTCCAGTGATTCCTTGCTCTTCCTTAATCTGTGACAGTGGATATGTTAATCTTTATTGGAAAAGTTACTATTTATACTAATTGCCACTATCTTTTTTTTATATTTCTTTGTGTTCTATTCAAAAGTATGAAAAGCTAACTGCAGTTGAAAATCAGATTAACTGGAGCCTTAGCTTGCCATGCCGGATGAGTTCAAAACCTTTAGCAGAACTAAGAGAATTGAGCAAAAGGACAGACATGATACACAGGTAAATCATTCCCTTAGTGCATGGTAGTGCGATGTATTTTATTTATCCTACCCTCCATAATGGTAATATTTAAGAAATAGGAGTAAATCTCTTAAAAACTTTTAGGGCTGCAAGCAAATGACAAGGCTGCTGTGTAGGTTCTGGCTTGAGGTCAGTACCTGTGTTTAGAAGACAGATTAGAAGACATTGGGAGACATGAGAAGACAGAGGTATTTGGATCTTAAAGATTAACTGCATAATAGGAACTATCTGACAATTTGCAAAAAGTGTCTAGAACATGAAAACCAAAATCACCACTCATTGTTTTAGGACTTCATTTCCTATCAGTATTGGTAAAAACTCACAGCAAAAGTCAGTAGATACTTGCACTGCACTGAGTTTTGTTGACTCTTTCTTCAGAGTCTGAATAAAACATTTTAGTATCTTAGACTATCAGTTCTCATCTCTAAGTTCACTAATTATAGGAAACAAACATCACAAAGACATTAACTTTTAAGACAGTAGGTTTTATGTCACTCAAAGACACAATCAGTTCAAAGCTGGACATTCTCTTTCTCACTGCCTTTTTTTTTTTAAATCTCTCAGTCCTCTCACCCCATAAAAGATTTGTTAATGGAGACTCTTGTTCTGTCTAAACATTAAAGAGAGAAAAGTCTCCTTCACTTACATGTGCAAATCTTTATCTCCATCTGTTTCTTATTCCATGTTTCAGGCCCATCTGTCTTATTTATGAGCTAGATGCTCTTTCTCATAACACTATCAATGTGGTAACTATGTTCTTTTTTTTTTTTAATCATCTGGGAAATGTTTTTGCTAGAGTTTCTTATTTTTCATATTTTCATGTTTCTCAACAGTGTATCTTAAAAAACTTGTAAAGGTTGTTTAGCTCCCAGACAGTCTGTTGTCCTCTTACTTCTTCCAAAGAAGCTTCCTTAGGAAAAAAAGACGAAATCTGATCCACAGTCCCTTGTGGTAACAGCAGAACTGGAATGGAAGATAGATCACTCACTGTCCAGTATCCATTTATCTCTGAAGGCATAATAGAGACTTAATATGAAGTGGAAGTTTTCCAAGTTTTGCAGTACTGCCTGTTGTCCTGCCCCTAACCCCTACCCCTTACCAACACCCCCTTTTGCAGAACTGTAGAGATAATTTTACGGCATTTAAACAAAGAGACAGACAGACAGAACACTCCCCTTGTAGGGTTACAAAACAGGGGAGAATGTAAAAATATAGAGAATAAAATCAATCCTTCTATTAGATTCAGAATTTATAGATTCATATAATCGTATCTATAGAGCTGGATTGTATTAATCCTTACTTTGTTTGAGGGAGAGGGATTTCCCTTTAAAATGAAGGGGGCGAAGCTAAGGCAAGATGAAAAGACAGTGAGAAATGAGCTTCATCCTGGTCCACTGACTTCATTGACTTTATCTCAGGAAAACATATTTTATGTGGTACAAGATGATGGTCATTTAACAGGAGCCTGAAAAAAACGGTATTATATTTCAAGATTATTTCCTCTAGCTCATCACAGCGCTCCTTATCACCACCTGATTCCCTAGTGCAAATATATGTAATACTTTTTGGCTCATTCGGGTCGTTAAATTTTCTGCTTCCAGGAGCCTGAACACAGATACTGATTCTGTGTAATGAGTCTGATATGGAGAAAAGCTAAAACTGATCTGAAGTGATGCTACAGCAGAAAGGAACATGAATTCCTTTTGTTAGACGCTATTTTTTATCTTATTACTGACATGCTAAAATGTCAATAAGGATGAGAGAAAAGCTCAGCAAAAGTTTGAATATACTGATCATATCCATGCAGAATGTTACTATGACATTTGATAAAATGAGGGCATCCATATTTCTAAAACACAGAGGTTATTTAATTGGAAACAGATAATTGAATCTCTCTTCCAGTGAATGCTTGGAAAAGATAGTTAAGATAGCATCTGACTTGCTAATAGTAAAAATAATAGATAGATTTTCCCTGGCCTGGCAAATACATGTTCCTAGTTTTGAAGTATTGCCTTATTAGCTTTTTATAATGTTATGGTATTTTTAAACAAACAAAGTCTTCTCATGGAGAATTCCATGCTAGAGTCATTGTAATATCACAACTAAGTTACAGTTAGCCATTACTAAGTTATTAGGCTATGATGTTGATATATTTGTGTTCATTACTTTATTATTTTCAACGGACTGTTTGGATACATTGTCTGGTAGCCTATTTCTTAAACCATCTCTGAGATGAAGAGAGCCCTGAATATACATAAACCTATCCTGTCGCACTTAGAAATCCTTTGGGTAGGTTGTTATCAGCTCTTTCTAATCTCTGTAGGAATCAACATATGGTTCTGTGATATAGGCTACCGAAAATTTCTAGTGTTAAGAATACAGAATCTTAGTTGACTTTGCCCTCAGATTATTGCTTGGAATGATGATGTCATAATGATTTATTTATTTGTATTTATTATCTCTAGATTGAACTGTGTACTTGTAACGTCTTATTTAGAAGTTATCTAATAGGTTTATCACATGTAGGTACTGAAGTACTTAGGTACGTAATATATCTACCGCATCCATGTGTCTACATAACTTAGTACATAACATATCTACTGTAATATACATATACAGTATTAGAAGAAAAACCTTTCCTGATTTATCTTAGGACACCATGGTAATGTGTCTACATATACATTATCATAGTAAGTGATACAAACATGATTGTATTTTAAGCTCTTTGCAACTATTTTTTTTAAAATACAACAAATACATAACCACAGCCATTTTCTTTGCATGAGAATTCAATTTTGTTGATTTTGAGTTATTATAATGCGTGTACTTGAAGGGTAATTATAGTATACTAACTCTGCTGATATTTTGGAATTTTGTCTTGCAACTGCGTGGATTCTACTAATTTTCTGAAAACAGATATTATTGTTGCTTTATAATTAACTCAGTTGAATAATAATTCCTATTACCTTAATTGCAACAGGATCATACCAAAGAAATCCATTGTTTTTATGTATTTTATGTGCCACACTGATACCACTGCCACCTTTCTACATTTTATATCTCAAGTTCTTTCTTACTGTCATAGTCTCAGATGTTGACATTTGATATTTTGTTGATTTTTTTCCAACTATATTTGTCTCTTATTGAACACTCTGCTCTACTTTTATTGCTCTGTAGAAAGAAACTTACTGCTTCTGATAGCAGTTACCTGCTGATCCAGCAATGAGAACTAAACCTGAATGAGTCCTGGGACATAAATTATCCTATACAACTCTAGCTCAAGTTAAATGTTTTAGTTGAAAATAGTGAGCTGGATGTTTACAGAACTGTAAACTTTTTAAATTCTTTATATGAAAACAGGACATTTTTCTAATCTTTAACCACTGCTGACTATACAGTAAATATGCTGTTACTGTCCCCACCTTTCATACTGTTTGTTTTTTGTTTTTTCTCTCCAATTGCTTTTGTGTTTGGAGAGTACTAACTCTTTATATTGATTATCTGCATGTGTATAGCTAATCTGTGGAAGCAAAGACACGCTATTCATTCTGCAACATTTATGTTTCCAAACAAACCGATTCTGTTCCTACCGTACTTCTGTGTCTTGCTGTTTAGGGTTGCTGAAATAACAGTTAAATTCATTGTTTTGAAGAAGCTGTGTTGGCACAGCCTGTTTTCCTTCAAGATCATCTCAAATCTGGAGAAACCTCCTTGTATAAACAACATTCCAGGTCTACTTTGTTCTAATGATACCTCAGTATTTACTAAGAATATAGACAAAAGTTCATTGGTCTAATTTGCTAAACCTGACTCTATTGCGGTAAACCATGTTCAATTTCATAATGGAGACAGGGTGAGCCGTGTTATTTTACCATGTGTGAACAGCCATGTAAAACCAGAGTTCAACTGTCACTGTTTTCCCTAAAAAAATTTCCTTCCTGGCAAGAAGCTGAAATCATCTGGATGTAATTCACAATATAAGATCGGTTGTGTGGGCCATCTTGTCATTTTTTTTTTTTTTTTTAAATGTTAAAAGTAAGCTTTCTCCTTCACTTTTTGACCAACTTTGCAAACATCATCTCTGGAAAATAATTTCATCTGCTGCAGAAGTGTCTAGAGAGTATAGGTGCTTCACCACTGATATAGAATTCCTCTTTTTTGTTGTCCCTCTGTACTTTGTGCAGAGAATAGCAAGAAGAAATGTTAGGGTCACCTTGGAGATGCATCTTGATAAAGTGTTCAAAGCTTGAGACAACACAGGTTGCAACAGGTTATGGAAAGTTTAATGGAAATAGGCATCTAGTTTTACCTCTACCAGTGGCATTTTGAGCATGTGGCTGAGAATCCCTAAGATACTATATGTCTAAAAATGAAAGAGTATTAATTTTAAAAATAACATTTTAAAATGCAAAATAATTGGGCAGACTTAAAAATTAGCAATCAGAAGCTCACAAACATTATTTGTTATGCTTTTAAGCCTTCTTTCTTTTTGTTCCAAATAGCTTATGCTCATAGAATTCAACTTATATTAAAATCCAGCAGAGTTTTATCGCTGATTTCAAAACAGACAAGATTTCAGCCCAGGATTCCAGTGGGATTAATTTCAGCGTAAGGGACTATTGAACTTGAGTAACAGCAAACAAATTTAGTAATAGTATAAAAGAAACTCTTGTCTTTTAGTTTACTTTGGCCATCTGTAGTGCTTTCTTGTACTGTATAGGTACAATTAGAGGTTATCCAAAAGCATGCAGCACTTTACAAAGCAGCTGGATAAAGGATGCCTTCAACAGGTATAGTATGAGTTACAAGGGACAACGTAAGTCTTAATTCAGAAGGGAAGGAATTAAAACTCACATTGCTTTTGTACAATGAGCGGTTCAAACTTTTAATTTTCTTGGCAAACTGCCTCTCCCTCTCTTTAACAGCATTAAATTCATGTGTTTATTTAAAATATTGGCATATCTTCCACAATTTAGGAAGAAGTCTCTCATTTATTTACCTAAACTAAGAGAGTAGAATTGATATACCCTATAGGGTTCTTTATTCTAACCTTTTTTGTCTTTATTTAAGGCTACTGTGGTTTGGCTTTCAATTTTTGCACCATGTTATAAACTTAGTCATAATTTTCACCATCTCCTAGAGATTGCTCTTCTTTTCCAAACTGAATATGGTGATCGTGAAAGGCACTAAATTTCTAATTAGGATTTTCATACAGTAGAACAGGTAAAGCAAAATCAGAGTAAAGGGAAATTTTCAACCAATATTTGGAACCATTAACAATGTGCTTCAACAAGATCTAGGTGGTACAGAACAAGTTCAAGCCCTATTATCATTACTGTCATTGATCTTCTCTTGATAGTGTTATCAACTATAACAAAAATGATGTGTAATAGTGTTTATGATACTGATTTTGAAAGGTAAGTGTTTATTTATATTGGATTCAGAACATCAGTCAGACTCAGAAAAGCTGATAAGACTTAGCTGATAGCATCCAGCCCCTTATTAATTCTTCTGAAAACTCACACATTTTTTATCAGGTATGTACACAACCTGTTAAACATTCCACCTTATTTTTCTGTGTTCTCTTTTTCTTTACCTTATATCTCTTTCTTCATGGCTCAGATACATGGGAATATTATGCTACTTTAGCTTTTAGAAGATTCATCTCATTGTCTTTCATTTGTCTTCTATTCTGCTTCAAATCCCAAGAACTCAGGAGCTGATTCTAATCCAGATACCACTCACAGGACATATCATATCTTTAACAATCTGACCATAAAAATACCAACATTTGTATACGTGTTAGCCAGCACAGGTGGAATTTCTTAACTTTTTTCTTCTTCATGCTCATACTTAAAATGAAGGCATAACATGGGACATTCGTTAGGTTATTTCAAAGCATCTAATCAAAACAAGCTTATTATTCTCTCACCAGGAAAAATATTAGAGTGATCACTGAAATCTCTATCAGTATATAAATATCTAATGGACCAAGACATTCATATCAGATTTGGATAAAATTTTGAATCACATATGTTGATGCAAGATCAAAAATAAAAATGCTACACTGACCTTCTCCTTAGGAAAAAAGCAAATAAAAAAACCCAACCAAACAGAAAAACCCCGGGAGGTCACGGTGATTTAGGGATCTATCTTATCAAAAATATTTAGGAAATATTTTCATCTCCCAGTTGATTCTTTCAGAACAATTTGATCCATACCTTTCAAAAAGAGTTTAAAATTCGTAAGAAATCCAAGGTCAGGGCAAATTTTTTTAAGACCAACTGCTTGTGTTCATATCAGTTGTAAAAGCTATCCAGATGGTATTGATTGATGAACATCAAAAAATACCACCTCTTAGGACACCAGGATGAAGGTAGAAAGTTTGTAGGTACATGTTTTCTAAGAGTTAAACAGAGAAGCTGAGAGCAGTAGCAAAGCCAAAACAAATCATTTGGATAAATGTTAAAATATAGAGTGGAAAGGATAAGTGGAGCACAAACATGTTTCACTTAGGTGCTCAAGAAGCCACAATCTCGTTATTAACAAAACACACATAAAGACAGACAGACACTGCCTTGTTGTACTTGAGGAGTGGGGAGATCATTTGTTTTGATTTTTGAAATAGAGAAAGGAAGAAAAGAAGTGATAATAAAATCTCATCTAGGTTCGAGCAGAGCACTGGACACACTGTATATAGTCATTAACATGGATAGACACAAACACACACAGTAAGACAAGGAGAGCTGACAACAGTTAGTAAAGAAATTCATAGACTGAATGCTAGAGACTGTAGATAAGGTAAGTAATAAAACCCCAGGAATGATAGCTATGAATTACTGATGTGGAGTACAGTAAGACTGCAGAGCCAGACTCTTCTCACTCCTATCCAGTGCATGACAAAAGGCATGGGAGCACAAGTGGAAATGCAATGCAGGAAGTTCCACTTTTTAGTTTGTTTGGGTTTTTTGTGGTGTGGGGTTTTTTCTATGAGAGTAGTCAAACACTGAAAGCAGTTGCCTGAAGGGTTTTTGGAGTGTCCATCTGTGAGATGTTTAAAACTTGACTTGACACAGCCATGAGCAATCTGCTGTAGCTGACCCTGCTTTGAGTGGAGAAGTTAAATTAGATCATGTCAGGAGACTGCTAGCAACCTCAGCCTTTCTGTGATTCTGTACACTATCAGCAGAGTTAAAGTCATTTAAAAACCATTTTTAAAAACACATAACAAAGAAAAGATTCCTTTGGTTTGGTTGCATACCAGTTGGAAATAAGAAAACTGTTATCAGTCCTAAGAACAAAATATTTAGTGAATTATTCTGTATTTGAGAGGGTGTATTCACATGCGTATGATAAGTATTTTTTCATAGCCTTACAGTAAAATGTGTTGCAAGTCTACATCTTGAATCAGCAGGTCTCTATAACTTCTATTCAAGAAGAACTTGTCTGTAATTATGATTTTCAGTTGATTTTGGAATTTGGAAAGAACCTGTCAAATAGAAAAAGCATAACATTTTACCTATGCTTAAAATGTCCAAATGAGGCAATCAGGTAATCATAGGGCTGCCCACATGACATGGATTTCAACTTAATGTTTCAGTGACATGAATAGTACCATTTTAGAAAAATCTAAAAGGACTTCTGTTTCATAGCCGGCCAACAGCAAATTTAAAGTTCCCAGCATAGTATTATGGTCAGAAGGCCCATGTGATCCTCAGACATAAATAATTGATTTTTGAGTAGAAGTGGGATGATTATATTTACAATTGTATCATGTGACTCCTGTGGAGTTGTTACTGTAACCTGCGTCTTGTTTTGGTGCTTATGATCAAAAAGACTATTGACAAATCAGGGTTCAAAGAAGAGAATATGTTTAATTATAGAATATCAAGATCAAATGTTGAGTATCAAAATATTTTATCAGCATGTTATAAAGAATCTAAGAATGTTGTATGGAATCTAATATCCACATTTTGCTGACACCCTTGACTAGCTAAGAAATAAAAAAAATTACATAACATGATAAAAACAAGAAGAAAACAAACAGCACTTAAAAAAATCTTAAGCCACATATATATTTATATAAACATATAAAACCTGTTTATATTAGTATTAATGTGTACACATTTGTATGTAGTAACACCAAGGTAAACGATGTTCATTAGATTGCGCTATTTACTATTCACAAGTATACAGGCAACATCTGGATTATTCAGATAATTGAATTCTAAAGTATAAATTAATTATAACACAAATAAGAAGTTCTTCAAGGATTCATTCTTAACTGATAATGACTTACATATATGCATAATAATTATTGCTACCCTACCCAAGAGCAAGATCCTCATACAATAGTTTTCTCTGCTTGGTCAATTACATGCCAATAAAATTTAGAGAATATGCCGAATTGTGCAGTGCAGTACCAGTATGCAGTCTACAGATAGAAGAAGCAAAATTGAGTCTGAATGGCATCTTGGCTACCTCCTTTATACTCATGAGCCAACTTAGCTTGTGTTCTTTTGTGTGTATTGTAAAATAAGCAATCACTGGTGTTCAGGGATATGCCTGTGAATTCAGGCTAACAATAACAAGTTACAAAGTCAGGACTAATAATGAAGACTTAAGATGGAAAATTTTTAAGTTCATGGAATAGAAATTATTAATTTGTGATTAGCTTGTAAACACTTATAGATAAGGTTTTCTAGGCCAGTTCGGATCAGATGGTTCACCAATTATGCTCCTGTAAAGTAAAAGTTGTTAGTTTAAAGGTAAAGAAATAGCAATAGATACGTAATCCAATCTATTAAGAAGACCAAATTCTTGATTTTAGTCTTTTTTGAAAAGTTACTGGTTGATTGATGATATTTCCACATTTTCAGAGGATTCCTAGTACCAGTAAAATATCTTCTGAAGTTACAGAAATTTTCACTTTTGCATATCTCAGTGATTCACTATTGGAATCTGGTAAAACTCAGTAGATGTGCAGTCACAAGAACTGAATATGCAGTGATGAGCAGGCAGTGAGTGATACCTCTTTGAGGAACAAGGCAGATGCTATAACGTACACCAAATGCAAAGGACTATACTTCATTTTAAAGAATTCAGTAGAACAACACAATACAGAAATAAATCCCCTTTTCATACATCTTCATGTATCATTCAACAGCAAAACACTACAAATGAACCTAAGAAGAATTCAGGTTTTTGTGGAGTACGTCGCTAAGAAGATATCTTACAGCCATACAGATAAAAGTTTTTTTAAAATATTTACACCTTATTATCAGAGCTAGCTGGTTTCTTTTCATTTAAAAATAAAATAAAAGTCAAAAGCTCAGCATTGCCCCTGCATTTACATGAGAATATGTAACAAGTGCTCTTAAGTCTTTTTCCACGAGAAATATTCAACAAGTCATTATGATTTAGTTTGCTGTGCTGTGTTTCCTCTGATTCTTCAGAGATTAATGAGCTCTGATCTACTGATGTTAAATGGTTTGTAAGTAATAATTTATTCAACTCATTTTGTATAGTTTTGTTGATATGGTTTTTGTTTGTCTGTGATTTGATTTAATTAAATATTTCCTGGATTGGACTAATGAATTGTTCTTTGCAAATTGCTAAATGAGGAAATCTTCATTACAAACATTTAAAACTATTATAAAGGAAAAGTAAGATATATGGTATTATCTTCTGGTCTTTGCTAAATGAATAGTACTGCTGGAACCAGGTTGTTCATAAATACGTGTGCTCATGATAATTCAAACTAATCCAAATTCGTTTTGCTTTATTACTCTGCAGCATTCATTCCAAAAATATATATTTCCCAAAATATTTGAGGCAACAGAGTAATTTTCTGCAATATTGATAGGTAAAGAAAATTAAATAAATTATTTTAAGAACTTAAAGGATTATTTCTGCAGGAGATTTTTCAAATTAGTTGTTCTTCCAAAAGGAAGAACCACCACTTGACTAGGTCTTTTTGTCTGACTTCCTCAACGTTACAACTCAACACCTAATCAGCTCAAATGGCAACTGATCTGGTACCTTCCTTTGGATTTGCAAATGTTTATTCAAGGCAATTCTAATTTTAATGTACAGCTGAGTATCAAGGAAAGTGGGTACTATGCTTATATATGTGGTAGGTTTTCAGAGTAGGTTCTATTCTTGTAACTGTTCTTGCTTCCATAAAATGCCCTTAATGTCTTTGTCTTTTAAAAGGATAATTTTTCCCTTTTTCACCAGGGAAGGTGAAGAGTGCCAGAGTAAACTTGGTCTAAAGAGATCTGCATCTTTATCTATTTGATATAACATGAGAATGACAAAGTAAATAAATGTGGGAAGATTTAACAGGATCCTTAGTAATACTTAGTAGGATTATTAATAGCAGCCTATTTACCAACGCTATTTCCAAACATTTTTCTTGTTATTGTAAATGTTCATACATCCAGCGGAATGATTAAGTATACAGCGGGAAACAAATAGGAATTGGGAATGTCATAGTCTTGTTCTGAGTGACTAATCTCAATACATTTGTAATGTGATCAGTGGATGCTTGGCATCCATGGACAATTTCTAAGAGGAATTTTAGAGAGCAGCTAAAAGCAGTTAAGTTCAGCCATTTCCTATACTGGTTTACATAAGTGAAATTGTCAAAGGAGTCTGTCCTTACCTCCACTGAAAATTTGGGTTGGGATTTATAATCAGTGCGAAACGCTGAGATAGGATAATTAGTCAAACATTTTAAAAGAATTTTGCTGTTCTAATACTACTTGTTCCATGCATTTGACATCTAGAGAGGAACAGAGAACACCACATTCACTAGAAAGTATGTGAGAGTGTTTGGCACCTCAAAATAAGGATCTAAAACTTAATATAAGAATAGAGTAGAGTACAGTGGGAATTTTGTTTCTTTGTGAATCATAAATTTTCAGGGACATCCTATGTGAGATCCAGAATTCTCTCCTAAAGGTAAAGATCTATTTCCATTTTAAAAGAGTGAAGCAAAGTACATTCCTGTTTCTTAAAATATGATTGCAGAAAGAGGATGAATTGGTAGCAGCGCATATTTCTTGTAATGATTGCTGAATATACAGCAATAGCAATAACAAATTAGGAATAGCCATGAAAATGCAGGACTTCATCACGGTAAATGATTACGAGTTTGTCTCCCTTCAGGATGAAATTGCAGCAGTTCACCCTGAGGAGAGCACAGATTTTTGAACTTCAGAGAATTTCTTCAGACACCTAAAACTAGTTCATTAAAATGTGGCACAAGCAGCAGCAGTCAGCTTGGTCACTTTTTAAGGAGAAATATCAGATACCATCGTTACTTTATGGAGAGCCTGACGCTAAGAGTGTATCTTAAGATCCACCAGATACAGAATCCCCAGTAAAACTGCACCTGGTTTCTTTACCTTGATAAAGTATATTTAAGTATATTTATAATATT
>NW_009723071.1:0-750 GCF_000703405.1 Apaloderma vittatum
GACTTGATGATCTCAGAGGTCTTTTCCACCTGATTCTGTGGCAGAAGTTTCCATTAGGAGAATCTTTTCTACTGTGAGTGTGACAGCACTGGAACAGCCTTCCCAGACAGGTTGTTGAGTCTCCTTCTCTAAAGACATTCTAAAACCTCCTAGACACATTCCTGTGTCATCTACTCTAGGTGATCCTTTTTTTTGCAGGGTATTTGGAAATATATAAGCACAAATCTGTTCTTCCACAGTAAGAAATATTAAGTTTAGATGAACATAAACATATAGCTTCATAGTGAGACCATAGAGACAACTGGTACTGTAAGTTCTTGAAATTCTGTATGCTTTCTTTTAATTTCATTGGCAGTGTCTCTGAAAACAATATCAGGTCTATCTGTATATCATCAAGGCATTTGACACGGTCTACTCACGGGTAAACTGAGGAAGTGTGGTCTGGATGACCAAGTATTGAGGTGGGTCGCTAATTGGTTGAAGGGAAGAAGACAGAGAGTTTTAGTCAGTGGGGCAGAGTCCAGTTGGCAGCCTGTCTCTAGTGGGGTCCCTCAGTGCTGGGGCCAGTGCTTTTCAATATATTCATCAGTGACCTGGATGAGGGATTAGAGAGCACTGTCAGCAAGCTTACTGATGACACAAAACTGGGAGGAGTGTCTGACACACCAGCAGGCTGTGCTGCCATTCAGAGAGACCTAGACAGTCTGGAGAGCTGAGCGGGGAGAAATTTAATGAAAGGCAACAAGAGTC
>NW_009723072.1:0-446 GCF_000703405.1 Apaloderma vittatum
CGAGACAACTGCGAGGCGAACGGGCACAGCGAGAGCTGCTACAAGCTGGGGGCATACCAGGCCATCGGCAAAGGTGGGCCGCCCCCGCTTCCCGCCGTCCCGGGACCCCACCGGGGGCTCCTCCTGCCCTCAAGCCTTCAGTTCCCTCTAAACCCCTCTTGAAAACCCTCGGACTTTCAGTTGCCTTTAAACTCCTCTTGCCCCTGCCCTCAGGCTTTCAGTTAGCTTTAAACCCTCCTCTTCCTGCCCTCAGGCTTTCAGTTACCTCTAAACCCCTCTTATCCCTGCTCTCATGCCTTCATTTGCCTCTAAACCAATCTTTTCCTTACCCTCAGGCTTTCAGTTACCTTCAAACTCTCTGTCCCTGCCCTCGTGCCTTCAGTTGTCTCTAAACCCGTCCTGTTCGCTGGTGTCTTGGCACAGTGGTGGGGGTGTTGGTGGTTTTT
>NW_009723072.1:512-27094 GCF_000703405.1 Apaloderma vittatum
AACACAGAGCTTGGTTCTGCAAAAGTTCTGAACAGGTGCATTTCCTCCTGACCTTGAATGAGGAACTACCTGTCCTGCCCCTTTTATGGTCACATAATAAAAGCTGGGGAAGGGTGCAAAACCTTAAACTGCTTCTTTTAAAAGAATCTACTTTAGGTTAACCACGTGTATTTTTTTTTTTTTTTTAATAATTATGTCTGTATAAGTATATCCAGTTCTGGACATTGCTATGTGTTTTGTTCTTAAATCCTTGATTTCTCATCTCGCTGGTTTTTTTTAAGAGAAAGTAAGGAAGAAATAAGCTTGCAGACTGGTAACATTGCTTACATAAGTAGTCCCCAAATCTGCCCAAAACATATCTGCTGGTACATTAATGGGAAACAGTTAAACTAGTGAGGCTTCTTCCAAATGACGGTACTAGTAAGGAACATGTTTTACTGTAGTTCAGAACTAGTAACGATCTCAGTGTATGCATGTACATATACTAGCAAAGAATACTTTGCCTAGTGTAAACCATTAAGAAATCCACAGATGTAGTAGTCGTTTGTGGGTTTGGGGTTGGTTTGGTTTTTTGGTCTGCATAAACTGTTACAATTACTGGGGAGTAGAGGGGAGGGCTTCCTAACTTGAAGACATATGACTGAAACAATAGCGTCTCTGAAGTCCTAAATTTTGGCTGTAGCATCTAAAGTGAGGGATGCCATTTCCCAAAGAGCTCCTGTCTGTTTTAGCATGTGCTCACGGTAACCTTTTGGTTTCTTGGCTGACAGGTGGACTCGACCTAGATCTGAAAGCTGCCTACAACTCTTTTATGAAGTCATGTGTGAAAGGTGGGAAGAAGTCAGTAAATGCGTGTCATAACGTAGGGCTGCTGGCCCACGATGGGAGAGTAAATGATGATAAACCCGACCCCGTTGTTGCTAGAGACTATTACACAAAAGCTTGTGATGGCAGTTTTGCTCCGAGCTGCTTCAACCTCAGTGTGATATACCTGCAGGGAGCTCCTGGGGTCCCCAAGGACATGAACAATGCTTTGAAGTACTCACTGAAAGGTTGTGAGCTGGGTCACATCTGGGCTTGTGCCAATGCCAGTCGAATGTACAAACTGGGAGATGGCGTTGAGAAGAACGATGCTAAGGCAGAGGATTTGAAAAACAGGGCAAAACAGTTGCATAAAGAACAGAAAGAAGCCCCAATTTCTTTAGCCTTCGGGGAGTAAAACTGTCAGTTGCAGTTATTAAGATTTAGTTTACAGTTTTAAATGGCAAGTCAACTTATTATTTAAATCGTGAGTATACGGTTTTCAGTAACAATAAACAAATACCCTGTAAATATTTGCATATGCAAATAAACATATTTTTGTGGATGCAACGAACATTACCAACTCTTCTGTGCCTTTCTGCATTTTTAAATACACAAGTTCTTAGATGTATTGCTTAGGTCCCTCTTCTGCTGTAAGGAAGACAAAAACATCTAGCCTTTTGGAAGTTTGTCCCCATGGCTTCAAGCTTGTCCATAACATTCTTTTTTTCTTTTTTTTTTTTTCCCCCTCTACCTTCCACTGCAAATGTTTATAACCAGGAATTTTGTACTGAGTTCAGGCTGAATAGCTTCCTGTTATGTAAAGGCTTCTGCTTTTTGGAGACTGTCATGGATCCTGTGTGTTTTCTGAGCTAACCTTTTGCTGGAACAAGCAGAGATTTTGATCTGTTTTCACATGATTGTTAAATCTTGCCACTTCCACTTTAAAACCATGTTTATTTTGCTCTCTTTGGCCACAGAAATATCGTCCTTTGCTTGTACAGTCAACTTTGAGCTCTAAGAAGTTCGTCCAGGCTGCGTCTTCATCCTGGACCGTGCCTTTTGCTGTCTGTGACCTTTCCAGACCCAGGGGAACATGCTACTTGAGGCCCTGAAAACGTGGAGCTTTTCCCTGGTCAGTGTAGATCTAGAAGCATTTAAGTCCCAGTCAGATGATGCCCAAGCCCAAAACAGTAATGAGCCTGTAGGGCACATAGAAACATCTCTAGCTAGAGATCTTGCAAAAGAAATGGGTAGGAGAGGAAGGAACTTCATTAGCGGTGTGGGGCAGATGAGCTACAGGGGCAGAAGTTACGAGAGCTGCCCCAGATCATGGAGGAAATAAGAGAGCAAGGAATTTGCCTTCTGAATTACAGGTGAGTATCTAAGGCCAGAGATTTCCTTTCAGACAAAGCATGTGCACAGGCTTTAAATACCTTTAGCCTGAATTTTGCTTTTAACATTTTGCCAGCTGGTTGGCACCCTGTATCCGAGCGTCGCGTGTGCCTGACTGCTTCAGGATTGCTCTCCAGCACACCATGATCACTCTTTGTTCAGTTACACACAGATTGTTAATACTTTGCTGCTAGCTTCTGAAACTTGTTGTAGTTTTTATAATACAGATTTAGGGAACAAGGTGCTAACAGATCAGATTTTAGATTCAAATCCACAGCTTAAATATATGCAAACTGTAACTAAACATCCATATTTTGAAACAGCTGTCTGAATGTACTGGCATGGTGTGTATAAATACATGCAAAGTTTGCAACATGTGTGTATGTTCTGCTGTAACTTTACTGCGGGTTTAGAACATGAGTACTCTGTCAGTGGTCTGAATAAAGATACAAACTTGTATCTTTAAACTTGTGTTTTCAAACTCGTATCCCGCTTGTAAGTGGGAGAGTAACCAGCACTAATTTCATAGAATGGCCTACGCTGGAAGGGACCTTAGAGATCGTCTGATCCAACCTCCCTGCCGTGGGCAGGGACGCCTCTCAACTAGACCAGGTTGCTCAAGGCCTCATCCAACCTGGCCTTGAACACCTCAAGGGAGGGGGCATCTACAGCTTCTCTGGACAATTTATTCCAGAGTCTTGCCACCCTTGTACTGAAGAATTTTTTCCTAAGATCCAATCTAAATCTATTTAACTTAAATCCATTTCCCCTTGTCGTATCAGTGGACACTCTTGTAAAAAGTCACTCTCCAGCCTTCCTGTAGGTTCCCTTCAGGTACTGGAAGGCAGTTTTAAGGTCCCCCTACAGTCTTCTCTTCTCCAGGCCTGAACAATCCCAGTTCCCTCAGCCTGTCCTCATAGCAGAGGTTCTCCAGCCCCTGGATCATCTTTGTGGCCTCCTCTGAACTCATTCCAGCAGATCCATATCCCTCGTACCGTGGGGACCGGAACTGGACGCAGTATTTAAGGTGGGGTATCAAGAGCAGAGTGAGGGGGGAGAATCCCCTCTCTTGATCTGCTGCCCAGACTCCTCTTGATGCATCCCAGGATGTGGTTGGCCGTCTGGGCTGCATGAGCGCACTGCCGGCTCATGCTGGGCTTCACATCTGTCAACACCTCCAAGTCCTTCTCTTCAGGGCTACTCTCAACCCACTCTGTGCCCAGTTTGTATCTCTGCCTGGGATTAGCCCAACCCAGGTGCAGGGCCTTGCATTTTGACTTGTTGAACTTCGTGCTGTTTGGCCATTGCCACAGGTGAAAGCAGAATAGTTAGTTAGAATGCTGTCTCAGGCAGAGCATGGGTAAATTAAAGCAGATCTTCCAACTTGACTGCACTTTTAACAGACTTCGTGGAAAGCTGTGCTTACTCCTGGGATAAAAACCCCAGCGGTACAGTGCAGTGATGGAACACGTACACTGAAACGGCAGGTGGCAGTGTATGAAAAACCTTATTGCATACAGTGGATGTAAGGCCCATGGGTCTTATTTTCAGCAGCCTGAAAAAAATAGCAGTGGTGAGAAAAGTGAGATTAATTTTTCTGTTAACACAGGTAATACTTTATGGATGTTCAAGATGGTGTTTTAGAGGAGCACGCTTTGCCTGATTCTTTGCTAGGTGCTATTCTGAGCATTTGTTTCACTTGAGAAAGGTAAGTAAATGGTACCTCTGCAGAGCCGAACAGTTTGGAAGCCGTGCATTCAGAAGTAAGCAATTACAGGTGGCTCAGGGTGTGGGGGAATTGGGTGACATTTTATGCCCTAACCTTTTTTTTTTTTAAGCTTGTAATACTCACTGCCTGTGAGTGGCTTGTTCAGGTCCTCAGTCCAAATGAACCTACCGCACTAGGGCTTTCTCCCACCAGGGCTCGGTCAGTGATCCCTGGGAGAACTTTCAGTCAACACGAACGAAAGGGCACCTGGGAACATCCTGAATACAACTGACACACGTTGCAGGTAATTAAAGCCACATACAAAGTGCATGTTGTGGGGAGTTTCTTTCATCACACATGAGAACTCAAAAGACTTGCAAAGTTTAAATATTCTAAAATGAACTAGTTTTATAAAAGCTGTCAAGTACGTTAGTACAGATAAGTTTATGAGTATCATCCAGTTTTGCATTAGCAATTGTAAAGGTAAACTCACATTAAAAGGAAGGCTCTGTTGTTAACACTAAACCACCATGAAAAATAGTTGAAAGTGTTTTCAGTTTTCAGGCTGTCTCTGAATGGTTTGCTGCCTGTTCTGGACGTACCTCTATCTTTTTTGCATAGATATTGATGATGCTGTTACAGATGCATCAGATGGATAAGGCCGCCTCCTATTTGACTGTTTTCCCTCCAAAGTGACAAAACATCAAAACCAAAAATCAAGTAGTCTAATTTCATGGTATTATAAATTATATGTGGATAATGCAGTCTCTAGCAGAGAGTACAGACTCTGCTAATAGCAGTCTAGTCTCAACCTAGAGACTATGTTCAGGAGATGTCATCAAAAATCTGTTAAGAGGTGAAAGCTGCACAGCAAATCTTGGTTTATAACCACCTTACTCTGCTATTATGAGGGTATTACCAAAAGGCCAGTATTTTCCTTCTCTTTCTTTTTACCTCATGTCATAGAGGCTAAATTTTATGTCCTCTTGGGAAGAAAATTGTTCTTCCAAAGCCTCTGAGATCATAGAGTGGTAGATATGTGATCATAATAGCATGCTTGGAAACATGGAAAACTTGTTGTCCTCTTCAGGATCAGTGGATTGTCTGAGAAATAAAATTTATCCCACCTTCATAGTTCCCAAACCACTGTCTGCTTTCCCTTTTATTTACATATTGATCTAAGCATACAGCCAACCTCCTTTAACAAAGTGGCAATACACTTTAGAAGGAATGTGACCAACTAATTAAATAGACTTCTGAATACATGGCTTTAAATGATGAAAGTATTCACTGCAGGATGCTCCCTGCAGCTGTGAATACATCACCGATGGAGTGCTGGTTTTGTACTGAGGTATAAAAAACACGAGCACTACATCTTACTGTGTTGTTAAGTGTCATTTGGATTAATACTGGACAAAAGATGCTGTCAGGTAAAGAAGCTATGTGACATTGGAGAAACAGAAAAACAGACTTGTAGTGGTTATGTTTCTGTCTTATATTGTAATAGATATATTAGGCCACTTGTGTGAACAACACCCCCTGGCCCAAAGATCCACAGTCTAAGATTCAGGATTGTACAAAGCCCCTAGTACATATTTCAGTACCAAACAGTAGTATCCTGCTGTGATTTTCCAGACACTGTATCAACAATATGGTTCAGAATCCACACAAAACAGATTTCCCCAAGACTCTTAAGACTTTCGTGATTGACTCTGTGCCAAATTTTTGATGTGTAATTTTGTATGCCATATCTGTTGCCTCCCAGTGCTTTCATATTGTTATCCACAGTTGAAGCAAATACAATAACCACTAATTACACTAATTTCACACTATATCACACATTTCTGATTTGTTGTTATTGCCTTCTACTCTACTACTACTTACAATTGCCAATGGTATATTTGTTCCAAATATGATGTTTTATATTTCGTACATAGACACTTTGTTTTTACAGTCTTGTTTGTAATATAGCTTTGTAGTATAGTCTTTCTTTTGTAATCCTTTCTTCCCCTAGATCAACTAGCAAGAAAATTGTGTGATGTGGAATTAAAAAATTAAGGCCACTTTGAGCGGTGATTTCACATGGGGATTTGAGTATTATTATAATGCATACCTCTGCTCCAATTCATGTGTGTGGTGGGAGTTCTCTATAGGATCTCATTCTGTCTACGCAGAACTGAAATACGGTGCTTTAAGCACACTCTGGAGAGTTTTTCTTAGCAACTAAGAGGCTTCTGGTAAAACAGAAGAAAGAAGGAAGATGAAAGCCTCCCATGTTTATACAGCATTCTAGTGCACTTCACCCAGGGAATCACAAGAAACAGTTGCGTCTCAGCTCACAGAGCCACTGCGTACAGATTTGGGGTAAGAAAGCCATCAAAGAAAAATGTTAACTGTTAGGCCATGTAATTTCATAACTCGAAGATGAAGCTAACTTGAATTTCTGTTAGAAGTTCCTTATTCTGGCAGTCCTCGTTTGACGCTTAACGGCCAGGTCTCAGCATTTCATTGTCTCACAAAAAGCACTGAAAAGGAGTGAGCTGGTTTCCGTCCAGCTCTCCTGCGACTGGAAGGACGCCACGTTCCTATAGAGCTTCCTGCCCAGGAAACTCTCATTGCTTTGCAACAACCTTTTCTGCAGACTCCTGAGAAGGAGACCTGTGTTATGTCTATAGTACAGGGAAGGAGGACAAGGCACTGAATGACTATTGACTTACTTGAGGTCACACAATGTCAGTAGGGGTCCAAACTGATTATTCTCCAAACAATATTTAGCATGGCAAGGACTTGTCAATTCTTTACAAGCCAAGAAACACTAAGATGGGAAACGGGCCTTTGAATGTTATTCTGATAATACTTGTGGAGTATTATTCTGGAAAGATGCAACAGCCACCTCAGCACAAGTGTTGCTAATAACTGCTGAAGAGAAAAATAAGCAGCTGTGACGCTGTCAACGCTGCAAACAGTCTTGCTGCGTTACCTTCAGGGAATTTATTTTGTGTGCCTTCTTGAATGAAATGTTTTCTCTGTGGCATTGTTTTGCTTATTTGTTCTGCAGTTAGTACAAAGGAAATACATAGTATCTTACTTGTCAGGTAGGCTGAGATAGAGTCACCTTAGCTGTCACAGGAACCAAACCTGCCTCTGACTGGCAGCTCACACATCACAATATCTGCGCTGAACAGATGCTGGCCCTCAGAGAGATTATATATAATTTGAGCTAAAAAGCTTCGATCTTTATGAAACTCTGAGCTTATTCTGAATCATTTTCTGCTGGGTTTTGTGAGTTTTACACATTTCTCAGAACCCAGGAGCTGATACCAGAGGATGCCAGGTACTGACATAGTTTCAAAAGCCACAAGATGTGTGAACAGATTCAACACACGCAATGGTTTCTGTAGGAGCAGCACAAAGGTTTTTTTAAAGTAAACAATAAAAACTTCCCACACCATTTAAGAGTTATTCAAATTATCTCTGCAGTGTACTTGGCTTTTTAATTTCTGTTTTCTGTGTACTGCAATGCGAACCACCTCAGTGTGATGTTTGCTGACTGTTCTGTTCATTGCTCCCACAACAGACTGCAGACATTTCCAGATCATGCTATCACCCCATGGTGACAATGCCGATCCACTGACGGTGTAAACTGCAACACAAATTAAAAGCTAGTTAATATAGTTCTATAAATGACAGGAGGTAGCTGATCCCTAGTGGTCAGTTCTAATTCTCTTTGAACTTTCTTTCCTAATCTAATGCCACTCTAATAAGAGTGTTAAACTAAAGCCTGTGGTCAAAATATATTTTCTTATGCAGTACCTGTATGTGTCCCTTTAGGTAAGTATATAAAGCATTCGGTCCTTTCAAATGCAATATGATTTTGCCTTAGACATTGTGCAGTTACAAGTTGCAAACTGAGGCTATATTGTATCAGAGCAGAATCTAGAAACATTTTATAGATACTATTTTCCCCATTATAATCTTTGGGAAACAATTTTGAGAAAAGGTTTTGCTCTATGATTTGAATAAATAAATAACCTCCATTTGATTTTTGTGAATATTTTCCCTCAGCATTTTGCAGTACTGAGTCAGAACACTTGCTGTCATCCCACAAGCAGATATATAGCAACAGTCAGTGAGAAGCTGGAGCCAACTAGTGGAAATGTTGGATATCTTAGAAGCACCAGTCAAAATGTTGCCCTCCAGAGAGCCAAAGGTGAGAGGTCCTTGCCAGAGCGCAATGCCAGCGTCGTGCACACAGCCTGGGAAAATTGCATAGAGAGGCAAGTGGAGACACCCAGTGCTCAGGAGCCTACTGCAGACCCGGCTGAAGAGCAGCAAGCTTCAGGCTGTTCATGATTTGCTTGGTGCTCGTGAAAGGCATTAATGTTTCCTGGGGACATATATAAGGTGACAGAAAGAAAGTAACATCTTCTGATGTTTAAGTACAAAAGAACAAAACTTTCTGATTCAGTTTCTGTTCACTAGGCTGGATCAAAGATACTTGGAATCTGGGAAACAGGTATAACCTTGAAAACTAATTGCACTGAACCTTAATACTGAAAAATTTTCTTTCAGAAATTGCATTCTTGTGCAATTTGGATTATGGGATATTTCTCTGCTTTTGCCATGACACTGCAAATTGATCTGATGAATGTGTGGAGAGGAACTGATTGAGTTCTCTGTGTGCTTGGAGGCTTGAACTAATAAGTGACAAACATAAATGTTGTTTCTTGTCAGAAATTGCTGTGTGCGATACTGCTCAGCCTATGAATATAGTTAAAACCAAAGGGACTTTGCACACCTTCTGCAGCACATCAAGCATCAGCTTCCCTCAGCTGGGACCTTTGTGATTTGTTTTAAAGAACTTTCTGGAGTGTAACTTTGCTTGGCCCAAACACTCCAAGACGATCATTCATAGCAGAGCTGTTGAAGGAAAACAGGATCAAAATGGGTTCAAAATAAAAACGAGCCACTAAAATTGCATAGCAGAGGAACTCTTTCTAGCTAGAACTTGCCTGTCCTTATACAAAATGAGATCAACTGATTAACTAATTCAAAGTGAATTCTATTTTTTCTCATTGCTCAATCAGTAGAAAAGCACAAGTAATTCAGTTTTGACCTTTGAAGCATCTCCTGATCCCAGAAGGGCGTCAGATCAAACTGCTTTCTTCTCTGATGACACCAGAGTGCAGCAAGAGCTACAGTAACACTGAGTGCAACAGAAAGCCCGCTAGGACTCCCTGTAGGTGCTAGACTACCTTGTTTAGCTCTGGAGTTAAACAAATGACAATTTCCAGAGCTTGGTCCCAGGTATGTGTGCTCCTAAAGGACCAAAGGCTATTGTGTTAATTTAATGAAAGCATATCATGGCATATTCAGACCAGGTCTTTCCTGGAATATAATCCCAAATCAGATCAAATCAGCTCTCAGATACCCACAAAGTGTCTGGAGAACAGGAATCATTCACAAGTTCAAGATGTCCTCTGTTAATCCATACAGGCTGAAACTCCCAGCAGGAAAAATATGCCCCTATGGCACCAACACATGGCTCTTTATGTGCATTTATTAAATAAGGGCCTGCACAGAGTCCCTGGTGGGGCGGAGAAGGGGAGGGCTGGGACAGAAATGTAATCCTTCATCACGGGCTTCTTCACTTTCTATCTGTAGCCAGGGCTGAACCAGTGGGTAGGTGCACACGCTACAGGACTGAACCAGCGGGTAGGTGCGCACACACACACACACACACACACACGTACAGGTCTGGTTTTTGGAAACAGAGCAAGTTTTTTAGTTCAGACTCAGCTATGCATTTATTTGATGGGATCGCAATAGCTGTTTGAAGCATTCCCGGAATCCATTAAAGGCTGAAGAGTGCACCAGCACTTTGGATTGCAGGCAGTCTAAATGCTCAGAATGGATAAATGATTAGAGCTAATCATCTCTATTTTTTTTTAAAAAAAATCCTAACCGCACAACAAAACCCAAATGTTCTCATGATCTGGCAATCCTTTTGTGTGCTGTCCTCTCTACATGCTGTTCGGCTGTGTTTTTCTATTTTCCTGTGGGAGGACTGTTCCCTTGGCTACCAGTGTTGGCCTCTTAACAGTTGGCATTTGGGCTCTCAGAGCTAACAGGATGAAAACATTTCTCTGTTTTCCTTTCATTCCTACAGGAGCACAGGGAACACAACTGGACAGGTTTCTGGTAGGTAACAGCTCTGGGTGATACCACTGCATGGAGTCAGGTGATTTTGCCCTGCTGCACCCTCCCCTTCCAGACGCTGCTCCAGTAGATCTCTCTATTTCTGCTGGCTACTGCCATGTCAGAGAAGCGCTAACAGGAGGTGAGGTTTGGGGCTCGTTTCTCTGCCCTCCTGCACAGGATAGCACACGTTGCCTTCAGCTGCTCCAGCCAGATGGATTGCTTTTCAGCCACATGCTGCATCATGAGGCATAAGATGCACAGGCAGTCTCTTGCTAGGCCACAGCAGACGCAGCTAATGCCTCGGAGCTATAATCAGCGTCTCTTAATCTTTCTGGCTTTCTGTATAATCAGCATCTCTTAATCTTTCTGGCTTTCTGTATTAAGGCCATTGTTGCTTTTGCATTAGAGGAATGAGAATAGTCTTGTCTCCTCTTGAGACCTCAAGGTCTCGCCTTCATTTGCTATCAAGTGCTCCATGAAGCTCCATTTCATTAAAGCCTCCGCGCAGTGACCTTTGCACAGTAACGTGCTCCCCACAGTCCCTCCATAGTCTGAGGCTGCTCTCATTTAAATTACTGTTATGCTGAGGGAATCAAATACATCTTTTTCTCTACTTAAGAGCCTGGAGCAAACTAATGTCCTTCTGCAGTCATGAAACATAACAAAGGGACCGTGATTCAGCGGGCAAGGTGAGGCTTGCAATCTCTATGGAAACTGGAGATCAGTCTAATGACAGGGCAGAAGAAGCAAGAACACAGGTCCATCAGATGAATAGAAACCATCAGATCTCAGACAACAAGACAATAAATGTGGTGAGTGGATGAAGAGTTGTACGCTAGCTAGCTGGGAACCTGGTAAGGACTTGTGATTTGTAGTCACCAGAGCGTGTGGCACAGCAAAAGCAAATACTGACACCACTAACCTGTATTAGGAGAAAAAATCATAAATATAGAAAGTCTACACTGCTTTTTTTTCTTCCTCCATGTTTCCTGTTGTGGCTATACCAGATGAAAACATGAGCAAAACTCATTCAGAGATGTGCCTGGTGCACATGCTGATCAATCCCATGTTTGTAAGCGGGGCTGCTGCTTTTGCCTGCCAAAAAAGGCTCAGAGGAGAGAGGAGGCAAAAGGGGAGGAGGAATATGGGAATCATTGGTGCAGGAGCTGCATCCAGGTGTTGGCTCTTTTCCAGGAATTTCCACTGTTCCTGCCTAGTTCAAGAACAGAAGGAAGGAGATGAACAGGCTAGTTTGCTGAGCCTGCATGACCGGCTCTGCATTTCTTGTTGGGAAGATGTGCAAACTGAAACGTCTTTTCAGAGGCCAAAGAGGTCAAACTGTAGGGTCTTGCTGTGCAAAAAAAATCTTAGAGTTCTCCTCCACTTTGGTATCCAGGAGCTATAACCAAAGAACTGCCCTGAGTCCGAGCCTGGAAGTGCTGGGCGTCCAGTGAGTGGGTCCATCAAGTCAGGCAACCAGCCCACACTGTGACAGTTTTCATGTTCCTATTAAACAAAATTAATTTTCCAGTTTATTTTTACAGAACTTCTGTTTTGCAAATGTAGCCATTTCCCTGTGGTTCAATCCTTTGTGATGAAAGCCCTCATGATCCAGGGCTCTGCTTTTCCTGGTTCGTTCAAGAGGCACCACTTTCAAGCACGGCCCAGCCCTGTTCCGGGCACAGCAATGCACACTCACACCAGGCACTGCTCTCCAGCCACTGCTCAAAAGTTTTGTGTCACGAAAACATCATTGTATTTAGACACAGAAATCATACTCTTCATTCTTGCAGATGGAATGAGGTAATTTTGTATGAATGTTCTCCTGGGGTTATCAAATTTTATTGCGGTCTGAGTGATATTAAAACACTGGAACACTAATATGCATACTAATATCATACGTGTTATATAGAAACCTGGGCAAATTGAACTAGAAGGAGCCTTGCAGTTATGCAGTCTATTTCCCTGTTCCAAGCCAGAATTATCTGTATTTATAATATCTGACAGCTATCTGCCCTGTCTAACCTCTACTGGAGGCTTCACAATCGCTGCAGGCTCTTTCTAGCAGAAAGCTCACAATTTCCACAGCCACCACAAATACGATGAATGAATCTAGCAAAAGGACAACACACAAGCAGGTAAGAACAACCCAGCAGCGTAGATGCAGGAGTCCTGGCAGTCTAAGGAAAGCCCTGCTTGTTTGGAGCACTTATTTAGTTCAAGCTGACTACAGCAGGCTATTGTCTACAGCCGGGTGAAGTACACCAGTCCTTTCAGCATGCTGGGAAATGCAGAGATTCCTCAGCGTCAGAAAAGGTAACCAGCAAAAAGGTCAATGTAAAAATGCAGTTCACTGCAATGAAAGAGAGAGGCAGAATAAATGATAGTAGCCTCTTATATTAGTGACAAGGACTGGCCCAGATATATTTTTTATTGTTTGTTCTGTCATTGCAATAACATGCTGGAAAATAACTGCTTTATTTATTTATTGGTAAATAAATAGATTTACCTGCCATGTGATATGCTGGTATCTTCATGCCAGCATGAAGGTTACAACAGAAATCCCAGCTGGTTGACTAATATCTGGAATTAGAAGAAAGGCAAATAGCGGAAACTTGCTGCTCCCAGTTTCTGTCCTAGGAGAGGTGCTATAAATTGCACTACATCCTGATTTTATTTAAAATACTTCTATTTGAAAATGCAAGCTCTCCAATGGCTGTGGTCCAGTTCCTCAGAAAAGAGGGCCCATGGCAGAGTGTTCATTGCTGGCACAGCCACCCCTGCTCTGTTGTCTCCCTGGGAAGCACAGCTGCGAGGCCAAAGCTCTTGATCTGACTAAAGAGCCTGAGATGGTTTTCCAGCCCTAATCTGGTAAATGTGGCTTTAAAGGTTGTTGATGAGATGGAATAGAGAAGAATACATTGTCCTTTGCAAAGGTGGTTTAATAGATAATTTTTTCAACGAAAAAACTCCCATTTCAGACAAAGAAAATCAGAGGAAGCCCAGGGAGAACCACGTGCAAATGGAATTCAACCACCCACTCACCTCAGTTAAAAGGCTCTTGGTGTCAGCCAGTGACTCTGCTCTACTTCCTTTCAAACACCTTGTTTAGCAGAAGACCTCCAACCCTTTTCACTGATAACAATTCTCTTAAATTTCCAAAACCAGAAACAAAACACTAGATCGCAGTTGCACATCCTGTTGTTTCCTCTTTGCATTAAAACTCTGAGCTGTGCTTGTCAGGTCAGTGCTGCCTTATCATCCTGCCCAGACGGGCTTCGTATATACATATATAAAACTGAATTAATATTCATTTCAGCCCTCACATCTCAGAGCTCACAATTTGAAGTCCCAAGTGCTAGCTTGGTAGCTCCAGCAAAGACCAGAAAGGATTGCCAGAATCTGTGTAGCTCCGAAGCCCCTTGCTCTGGGCCTTCCAGGTCCAGCGGTGCTCCTGGGAAGCGTCTCCGATGGTGGGCTGCTCCCCTCAAACATGACGAGATGGCCCCAGTCAGAGCACCAGAGGTAACCAACCGTAGTTTCCATTTAGTTCAACACCAGGATTTATTGATGCAAGTAGCAAATGCAGCCTAACGAAAAGAAAAGCTGCAGAAACACATTTTATCATTGATTCAAAAGAGAAATCAATATGTTCATATATATTAGGCGGAGCAATCTCCACTAAAAAGCAAAGAGATGAGAGAGCTATGTTCTTCATACTTGCCAGGAGCCCGTGGCTTTCAGCATGGTTTAGTCTCTGCTCTACCAGAAGCTGATGGCCTCCTACAAGATATAAGCCCCATCCACCTGCCCTTACTGACCCCTGGAAATCCACAGCCAATTACCAGACCCTGCTGGGGAGGCACCTTCCCCAAAGTACCTGGAGGAGCCACATGGAAGAGAAAAATTTAGGAAGATTTTTGCCTGTGCATGGTGCAGAGTGACTAGAATATGCAGTGAGGTTTGATTTGACCGTATTGACCGAGTACATGCATGCATTTGCTCATTTAAGAAAATAAAATTACATGGATGGGATTTGTGGTTCTTCTGATTGCCCGGAGATTGAAGGGGGCCAGTTCAGAACAAATAAATGATTTTAAGTGCAGGGCTTTGTGCAGGTGTCCTTGCTAAAAAAAATAACCAAAAGAAACAGTGTGAGTCATTAATATCCTCTTAGTCTTGTGATTGCTGGTGGTTTATTTTACTGAAATGAAAATTTATTGTGGCATCACTGCAAGTAATTTCACTGTTTTCCTTCTGGAGCAAAAAAATATAAAGCATTAAAACAGAGCGAGAAAAAACTCCATCAAAGAAAGTGGCAGACATCACAGGAGTGTCCACAAGTGGCACATGCTACCCTGGCTCCAGGAAGCCACGGAGAGCAGATTTGCACGATTGCAGTTTCCCCCAAGCTGCTGGTCATCATAGACCCTTCTTCTACAGCAAAATCCACTAAAATAAGTGAACTGCAACATTTTCTCTAACAGCTAAATGAGAAAATGGTACATTTTCTTACTGAAATCATGGAACTCTCAAAGTGGTTCTGGCTGTACGTTGAATTTCGCACCTTAAATGGCTGCAGCAACAGGACTACAGGACTAACAGTAAGTGTGGTGGAGAGGAACATTAACTGAGAAAAAGCACTTATGTAATACAGGCAGCAAAAAAAAAGACTCACTGCCAAGTCCACAATGAGCTGGAAGCTCCAACTCTATAAAGGTGTAAGAACAGCTGCTCTTTCCTGTGGGACGTGGCCTATGAAGTATCACAGCAGCCCTGAAAAAAACAAGAAGTAGAAATGTGTTAACTAAGGAATGCAAAGGGTATGTTAAAGGAAGACTTGGAAAAGGCAGGTCTACCTATGATGTCAAAGTAGTATTTGTACATTTGCAAATATCTCAGAGAAAATACTGGGGAGGAAAATCTTCTGTACTCAGGTAGCAAGTTCAAAGAATGTAGACTACAAACACAGACTGATGACCACAGCAGAGGGCTGGGTCCCCAGCACCACCTTCACCTTTGGAAATGGTTACTAGAATCTATCCTCAACTCTGAGTTACCTTATAGCTTGTTGTACTTCAGAAGTAAATCCTCTAAAACTTGCTAAAACCAGGACTAACTAACTACAGAGGATGTTCTTTCATTTTTTTTTAATCTGTCTTTTGTTTTGGTCCCTGTATGCCAAGGTGATTTTAAAGCCTCCGCGTTGACATGACACACCACAGCCTAGCACTGGTGTGGTGACAAAGCAACTGGAGAACTGCAAGGTGTGCACTGGCTTGTCACGCAAGGGCAAGACTCCCCAAGCTTCTCCTGCTTGGCAGGCACCGGGCAGTCCCTGAGAGCCCCGTGGTGCCTGCTGAAAGCACGCCAGGACCTTATGTGCCGTCAGTATGGGGGAACTCATGGGAAGCAGCCTGCCCAGGAGGGAGGATTTCTACTTCTGAGAACTGATCTACCTCCACTGACCTGCTGAAACACTTTCTGGTTTAGCGTTACTGTCTCAAAACTCTTAGCACGGTCTCTCCTTTCACCTACTACTAAGTGCCATCTTGGCAAATCAGTTGTGTTGACATCTTTGCCGCGCGTTTGGCCCCAAGTGCAGCTGTGCTATCCACGAGCTAAACCACAAGATGCTGCAGCACGACTCCTCACACAGAGAGAAGGCAAATGGCCATGGTTACAGTCATACCTCCATGTCCAGAGTAGACATCACTAAGTATATAAACACATTTTCCATTACATATTCTGTATATAAAAACATTGCATCTAATTGAATCCACTCTATATGAAATATTTTTTTTTCTGGTAGTCAAGATAAGCCCACCTGTTTTAGTCCCCAAGACTAATGTTGCTTCCTCTCTTTCATTAACAGGGATTCATCCTGCTCTCCCTTGCATGGGAGACACATCAACTCTGAAGTTTGATTAGAGGTAATCAGAAAACATCCACATCTGTATGTAGGTAGTGGGAGGCTTTTCAATTAAAAATGGATTTTAGGAACATAATTTCTCTGTTTTGAAAGGACAAATGCATCTTTCAATTAATACGAGCTATAAAATTAATTTACGAGCTATGAAATTCATTTATGTATTATTAGGTTTCTTCAAGGATAGTAATGATATCAGGGAATGAAGTATCTTAATTGTTGCAGGGATTAAGTTCTGCTCTTTAGAAGTAAATATATTCAATGTCACCAGAGAGCTGTTCAAAGGCTGAGTGATGGAACTTATCATTTGTCAAAAAACATGTCTTTTTTTTCTTGCTTGGTTTAGGTCTCAAACACGAGCCCAAGGACTGTGGTGTGGGGACCCGCACCTGACACAAAAGCAGCCCAGAAGGTACTGCAGCAGGGCGGCACACGGAGGAGCAGGATGATTTCTTGGCAAGGTAGCAGTGCCTAACTGAGGTAAGTGATTTTTTTAAATTTTATTTCCAAGTTTTTACTATCTTTAATGCCTGTTGTAGTAAAACATTTGGAGGAAAAATCCTCCCTGATGGTTTAATTTTCTCCCCTTTCAGTTAAATTCTAAGGATGTTTCTGCTCCTCAGTTGTCAAGTCCCCAGTAAAGCCAGAGGAAGACAGATTTAATATTCCTGTTACACCTACATGTAAACTGTTAGCCGAATTATAAATGACATCTACAGACCTCTTTCATGTGCTATAAAAAGCTAAGAAAAGTACATCCATGCACTTCTGTTTCAATTTTGTCTTTCACCTCTCTGCTTCTATTTCCCTAAATAGAAAGATAATACTATCAACCTATTCCTTAGGGCCCTTAATATTTATGCAGCAAAGTGGAATAAGTGCTGTATAAGTCTCTCTTCATTAGCACGTCATGTACACCCCAAGTAGACCAGATAAACATAGAAATTAACTGTCCTCAATGTAAAGCAAGTGCGAAAGTTAACATGACTGCTAGAGAGCCATTAATTAAAAATGTTTGCGGTGGGTGACGTCTGTATCCAGACAACCCACTAAGTTTTAAAGAATTAAATGTATTTCTTTATTTCAGCCAGTTCTGTCTGCAGCAATGAAGCTCTGAGAGTACGTCCAAATTAAATACTCTGCATGTTTCCATGTGAGTTGTGCTTTGGAAACCACACGTATAGTAACAAACACAGCAAATAAATGAGATTTGCAAAGAATCACTGAGGAGGTTTCCAGAGAACAAAGACAAATTCCAGAGGAGCAGCCCAGGAGATTGCATCGTGACTGTGGGTGGAAGAGCAGAGGTGAGCGGCGGCACACAGTTTTCAGGTGGGTGAGTTCTCCACCTCCCAAGCCTACATGAGTAGGGAGCCGAGGTGTGCAGAGCCCAGGGCACACAGCACTCACCCAATGCGGATCCCCTCACCCCATGGCTCCCTGCAAAAAGGGGAGGCCCAGGAGCCCCCTGCACTGTGAAAGCCACTCTCTGCTTCCTCTATCCTGCCTTCACATAAATGCCGGCTCCCTTTATCTTCTTCCGACAAATCAACCCTTCATAGCCCCAAGCTTGCGTGATCATTCACCTCTTTACCATGGATCTGTAAAATGCAGCATCCCGGTCTGGATGTTTTACACCGGAGCACACAAAGCTGCTGCAGTGCAAAGCGTCTCTCTCAGCCTAACACCATGCTTTGTCCTGGAGTTTTGTCCTGAGCTGCAAAACTCTGAGCCCAATTTGCAAGCAGAAGCCCCTGCTCCCTGCAGTGGAGCATATTTCAGCAGTGGCAGGTGCTGCACAGCACTGCAGTTTGCAACTGGCTCCATCTTTGCCACTACTATAGTAACTAATCCCCATTCCAGAGGTTTTTGATGCAGGAATTTAGATTAGTCCAACGTCATCGGGACTTCTCATTCATCCACCTCAAAGTCTTTACACATGGCCCATCTCAAACCACAGCTGGTGGTTGTGTTTTTAGACGTGTCCCTCAGCTTTTGCTTTTGGAACAGCTTGCCTTCACTTAGAAATTTGTCATGATGTGGCACGGCATTATTTTCTAGCTGAGGCTGGCATGAACAATACACAAGTACTTAAGCTGAAATATCTAACAGAAATAGGCTTTCTATACCGCATCAAGAGCCTGACTTCTCCTAACAAAATGTTGCAGAGCTGTAATCACAGCTGCTGTCTGCACAAGTGTGCATCGGCACCCAGCTGGGTATGTCAGCAAAGGTGAAAGTGGAAAAAAAGAGAACTTTATGCAGTTTCTTGCAATTTAAATACCTAGTTTTGTAAATTAAAAACATGTACGGGACTAAAATCAGGCTATATATTCCAATTTGCTTTTCTTTTCCAGGAATAACAACTTCATAACAGCATTCTGCCGGACATGGTCTTCAGCTGAAGGGAGGTCCTGTTTATACAGATGGAGAGTTGAAGTACCCTTTCATGAAAGGCCCTTAGCCATTTATGTGGGGGTTTACTTAAGTGATTAATCCCCCCATAACTGTTGGCTGAAGTGGCTGAGCCCTCTGCACAAGCAGCTCTTCACTGCATCCAGCTACATCACGACAACCTCCTGTCCTGCTCTTCCAACCTCCAGCAAAAGCTGCATCCTCCCAGGACAAATCTGGGGTGGATGCCTCACAAAACGGCAATTCTTGTCACTGCAAGATGCTAAGATCCACCAGTTCTGTGGTGTTTCGTTCAATGAGGAGTATCTCCCAAACAAACGGATTAAAAGTGTGCAACCAGGGAGGGAATAAAGATTATGGAAGAAAAACAACTTCTCGCAGCACCTAGGATTTAGGGATTTGGCCCTCCAGTTGCTCAAACTGAGGCCCTGTTTTAGTAAGCTAGAGTATTCTATTTATTACTGTTGTAAATCCTAAGACTCCTTATCACTTACCTTGAACCTATGGTTCTGGGTACTGCAGAAACTCAGCAAAGAGCCCATCCTACATAAAACGTTTGCCCTTTGGATATGCCAAGATGGGACATCTCAGTGCCAAGGAAAGATGTGTCAGTAAGAGAATGCTTGAAATGCAACCTGCCTGCACATGCACACACCAGCTCTACAGGAAGGCTCTAAATAATAACGTTTCTCATGCACAGCATTCTCCAGCAAGAGGTCTCTCTTGTCCAGTATCACAGATAAGAAAGGTCATTACCTTAGGTAAGGGAAACATGAAAGACACACAAAAGACTGTGCTTCCTGGCATAAATCAGTTCCCAAAAGGTAGTAACTTCCTCTGAGTCTCTGAGGACTCTTCTCTAGGGTAGTCCTGTTAGATGAAGCAAATCCCACCTACTTTCAGAGCCAGACCTCTGGGGCATTTGAAATACTGATTGCAGAGAGCACAGCAGCTCCTGTGACAAGTAATGGCAAGCTCTCTGCTACAGCACCATGGTGCAGTGATTCTGCATTTTTTATAGATTATCAAAATCTCTGTAATGAGAGTAAGTTTGGAGAAGGTTGGCTTTGTTTCTCCTCAGAATGCTCTGTGGAACTGACAGATGGCAGCTGTGGGCGGTCAAAGGGCTGAAAACCTGCCTGCTCCAAGCCCGCACTGACAGGTACGCAGTCCTAACAGGCAGGGTGCAAGTCACTGGAATCCTGGAAGAAGAAAAACACCCTTCGGGGTGTGAATTGTATTAAAGCATATCAAGGGAAATACAGGCTTTTCATGTTTGCAGAGATCTGGAACTCAGGAAATCTGCTTGTTTCCCACATCTGCTACAGATGTCTTACCTGATTCCTTTCTCTGTATCTCTGTTTTATCTCACGTCCTCCATGGAAAACGTACCTTCTTCCCTCACAGTGGAGAAGAGAAGGTTGAGAAGGGCTGAGAACAGCCAGGGCACCTTCCCTGATCTTGCTCGAGTCCCTTGGGCAGCGCTGCATTAACCACCCTCTGCCTCAAACTGACACCCCCGCTGCTTTCTCCTGCAGGCAACTGTCCTCTTACACAACACCAGGATTTAGGATTATGACGGAATTGCATCATCTGGGAGGACGAGATGCTGGACTGCAAAGCAGAAGCAGGCATGTCTTCAGAGCAATAAGGTTTTACAGTGATAACCTTTTCCATTAGCTCCAATTTCATCACAACACAATTACCCTCGTTCATGAAGTGCTGCCTGGTTCAGATTAGGCTTTATGTTAAACCCATGACACATTTTCATTCTGGGGCTGTAGAAAATAATTTGCATGATTCGAATCTGGAATTACTGAGGGCAAATTCATAGTTTAAGTCTGGGTCCGTAAAACATATTTATACAATGGATGCTGATCCCCACTGTCTCATTCAAACTCTCTCTGACATAAGGGAATCTGGCTCATATGTTGTGCTTTAAGTCAGAATTCAGCCTCCAGAAAAGACAAACTCACTCACTGCATTTAAAATGCAAGAGTCAAATCTGGCTAGGGGGAAAGCCCACATCAGCTACCAATCCTTTATTCTGTGGTACTACTAGACTATGCTACAACATCCAAGCCAGATGTGTTTATTAAAAACAAAGATTTCCACTCTAGGAATATCTGGCTACCTGATGGAATCTAATTAACCCTGACACAGACACAGCTGTCATAATTGAACCACTTCTTGCTCTCATTTTTTTGCATTTCAGGAATGTCCTAAAGGAAAAGAAGGAAGAATTTGTGGCAAATGCTTGTCCATTCATTTGCCTGATCTTTTCCTTTCAAGAGGAACAGTCACCAAGGAGAAGCAATGAAAACTGCAGATGGCTTGTAAGAGTAAGTGTAATGTGCATCTATTTTAATTTTTTATTTTAATGTCCACTTGCCATGGACAAGAGCTACCAAAAGAAACTCAGTGAGGCAGGTTTGCTAAAAGGTTTTGCTCTGATCAGTGTGGTCAGAATCTGTCAGTTGACAGAACGTTCTTTTTTTTGAGCAGACCATTACATTTTTACATGCTCTTTGCATTTCAGAACCGCTTCTTAAAGCAGCCTAAAACTCTGAGGTGTTCAGCACATTTCCAGATGATAAGATAGACACTTCATAGGTAAAGGATAATCACAGAATCATAGAATGTTAGTGGTTGGAAGGGACCTCTAGAGATCATCTAAGTCCAATCCCCCCGTGAATGCAGGATGACCCTAGAGAAAATAGTAATTCTTAAAAAGCAAGTTTATATTAACTTTTCATGTTCTAGTAAACTAACTGTTTTTCTTTTTTTTTAGTACACGTTTCAGTAACGAATAAATGGGTTCATAGAATCATAGAATGGTTTGTGCTGGAAGGGACCTTAAAGCTCATCTAGATGCAGCATACCTGTGTCTGAAAGGGGGCCCTGTCAATTAACCTCATTGCTACCAATTATGCAATGAAGGAGAAAAAGCTTAGTCTTTTAAAAATACGAGACTGATTGTAGCAATAGTTGTTAACTACAATGAATTTGCAGGACGTTCAGATGAATCCATAATGGAAAGCCATTATGTTATAATCCACACCCGATGCTGGGAGAGATACTGTCTTTCGAAGGCGTTTGCTGGGTTGTTACTACTTTATTTGTACATCAGGGTTTGGGTTGGGGGGAACGGTTTGAGCACAAGTCTTTTTGCTAATGTAAACTTAAAATTAGCCTAGTTCCCTTTTAGTTATTTTTATTCTAACCTAGAACATGGTATGACTCCATCTTATTCTCTCACTTATATTTAGTTCTTTCTGGCAGGTGAAGGGAGCTGGGGAGCGTACAGGGAGAGGGATGGCACATGTGCATGCCAGGGCTGTTCTCTGCTGGAGAGGAGTAACAGCCAAAATTGCTCAAGTGTCTTACTGGCTCCCCAGTAAACAGTGTGATTTAAAAAGTACTCCAAGAGGAACTACAGGGAATTAAAATACCACTGAGGCTGACAGCTCCACCAGGCCAGATTGTGGAAATGATTAAAAAAATTTGAATCAACAAGTCTATGGACAAACGTAGTTGAGCAGGAGATTGTCAGTGAAGGTCTTGTAGGGAGAAGTCTTCTCCCAGATCTGTGCAAGCTGCTGGGAAACAAACCATGCCAAAGCATTTAGTAATCATCTTATCCAACCTCCTTACTAAGATGAAAACCAGTCAGATATGCTTTAGGACCAGGGAGGAGCACAGCACGTAAGTGGTGCCAGAAACCAATGAGCTGTGGCGGAAGGGAGGGAGGACACGCTGCTTACGTACGGTGACTGGTGCAAGCCCAGTGTGAAGAAATGAGAAGGTGGTAAGATGAGGGGTCCCAGAAGAGACTAGAAGCAGCATCATATAATGAAGTTACCACATGGACATGATGAAGTGATTAAAAGCCACTGAGATCATGCTAAAAAAGATGGAACTTAGTTCTTAGCTTTTTAATGTGTTCTTAGCTATGGCAGTACCACTGATATGGATAAATGAGTAAATCAGCAGCTCATGTGCACAAAAGGATGCTTTTACTTTATGAAAATAAATTGTTAGCTAGCTGATTTGTTTGCTCCCTGGCAATTTAGATTAATGACATTTATGTATTTTCTTTAAACAAACAGTTATGGCAGCTTTCCCATGGTGCCAAAAGAAAGATGCCCATTGTTCTCCATGCTGATACTATAATTTTTCAAAGTCTAAGCTGTTTTGTTCAGAGGATAATTGACTTCATTATTATTTGTACTGTTTGGCTATTGAAATGATAAGCTTCCTTCTCCTTCCAGTAAGATTGTAGGTAATCTGAAAGGATCATAGTCAAGTGTTAGTTCCCATGTCATTCACTAGGCATTAAGTATTATAATAAGCTTGCTTGTGCCTTTCCCCTAAAGGATAAGAATTTTATGCCCAGCATTAAAGATAGTCATATTTTTAGTATAACTTGCAACAGCTCAGTCTTTCTCTCTGGAGTGTGCTGGTTAAATCCCAGAGGACGACTGCACATGGCCCTTTACATAATATGACATGCATTAAAACCTTGTTTGTTAGAGCTATTTTTTTATAAATTCAGGAATAAAGTAGTCTACTCTCTGACTAGCTCTGCAGCACTAGGTACAGTATCTTACCCATCATTTGTGCTTCAAGTTCTTTATTTCATCCTCGTGATGAAGACCACAATGGTGATCAAAAATCCCCGCAAACCTAGAGGATTTAGGTACCAAAAGCCAGTGGCCCGGCATTCAGGGAGGTAACTGCAGAGCAGTTGTGCTGAGGCAGTGGCAGTACCCAGGCTTTACAAATGGAAACCTTCTCTTGCAATCCTTTGGCACATCAGAAAGCGACTTTCTCAGCTTTTTCACCAGTGGTAAAATGGAGAGATGATCTGATTTGTTAGTTGCCTGGGAAGAGGAAAAAAACAACATTGCTACAATTTTGTTGAATAATTTGATCTACGTATTCAACTTGCTAATTAATTCACATTCCTAGATGTCCTTCACATTCCTCGTGTAGTTACCTCACGCTAATAATTCAGTATTTAAAAAATTTACTTGAATGAAGCAGTGTTTTTTCTCAACTAATTCTGGTTGTTTCAAATTTGGAAGCCAGATATGACTTAGCACATCACTCATATGCCCTCAACACTCTTCAGTTCTCACTTGGCCCCTGGGGAATTCTTTAGTGGCTGAGTGTTAGGTTTTAATTACATAGCTTTGTTGGAAAACCCGTTTTTTTTCAGTCCTTTACCCTTCAGAGCTACATAAACAAATGTGGAAAACTGAACTGCTACGTGAAAAATGCGTCTTGGAAGACGATCAGTGTACAATGGCAGTTCACATACTTTTTGTACCACTTAAAAGTCACGACGCCCAAACGTGCAGCATTGCGCTATCCAAACCACCAAACCATCAGGATCATATTCTGGAATTGTGCTGAGGGAGTTACGATACAGTTTCTCTGATAATTGGTATGTATAATGAGGTTATATTTCATTTAACGAAAGCACCTAGGCAAGATGAATTCTGACTCCAGTCACATTAATTCACATTAAGCAAGATTTTTAATTACATTCAGGTATCTGGAGATGCACCAAAGTGCTTAATTCACATGGTTTTGTGGAGAAGTTGGCTACAGCCTTTTTTTATAAACCTCACTCCATCCTCCTTAAGAATGGTCCATCTTTCTTTTCTCTTCTCCGTCCCTCTCCTCAGCTCTCCCAGCCCATGCTTCGTGTTGGCTGTGAGCCATACGGGTAGGACAGCGCAGCCCTGCAGCTGAGCAAATGCAGATATCAGCACAGTGTCAGGGCTTTGCTAACCCATTGTTTGGAGACGGTACTTTCCTACCAAGCACGGAGTGAGGTCATGTCTGCTCATAAAAATGTGTCGGCAGACCATTACTTATCAAGGTAACGTCAATTATTCCTCCAAATTGCTGGCACATAGAGCGAAGCAGAGATTAAAAGCAAATCTGGCCTTAACACTTTGTTTATGTGTTGTGCTCTTCAGGGCTTGGCAAATGTTCTCAGCCAGCAAACCCACAGGGAATCTACTTAGTCTGGCTATCAGGCCCAGGCCCATAAATTGTTGTACTAGAAATAAGTAGCAGCGACAAACAACAACATTATTTAACAGAGCAGAGCTCTTTCTCCAGAGAAAAGAGTTGAAACAGGGATGGATTTGGGATGTACTTGTGTCATGGCAAACTGAACCCGGGCTACCAAGTACATATGGGAGGTTTTTAGTGAGCCGACTTACTGGGAGCTCCCTGTCGTTTTCTTAGACTTTTTTGCTTACTCCAGCCTCCAGCTGCAGATTGCACCTCTCTGGAGTCTCTGAACGTGGAAGCTTGGTGGGAAACAGGGCATCAATTCTTATCGATTCTCTGTCTACACCTTCGTCTCGGCTAGATGGAAGCATCCCTTGCTAGCAGCACCTCTGCATATTTTCCAGTGCTGGTCTTGCAATGGAGAGCACAAACAGAGCAGAAAATACCATCCATCTTTCCTAGCACATAACAAGGACAAAATGTTTTTCATTTTACTTATGTGAACAGCACAGCACCTTGCTAATCAGTAGTTTGGGGATTTCTCATTTTGCCAGGTTTAAGGAATATTAGCGATGTTGAGGAATACTGCTGTGAATAGCTGAACACTGCTGTAGTTGTTATCAACAAAAATTTTCAGTTTAGGTTAGGCACAGTAAATTAAAAAAAACCTAAGTTTATGAAGCAGTACTGAGTAAAATGGTAGTCTTTTTTAAAAACAAAAGGAACACAGGGGAAAGCTATTTTACATGGTATTAACTTAAATAATTTGATCTTCAGTCATTATTTAATGTCTTTGTGAGGCACTCTATAGCATTTTGTTAATGCCACAGTATTTTATCAGTTTGCATAGTAGCAATCATATGTTACCACAGCAAACAGTTTTGCCCTATAGTGTCTTCTCCTAAGATTTTCTCCTAAATCTATATTCTCATAGGCACCTTCTTTAAAGTCCTTAGACAGGAAAGCAACAGCAACATAGTGGATTAGGTCAAGTGAAACCAAGGTGATCCCAGTTCTTACAGGGATTCAAGCCTTTTCCCAGGTATTTTGCATTTTGGTCTACACAAAGCTACCAGTCACAAATAAAAAAAACAGTCCTAAGCCACCTCGGAAAATATGATGAGATGCTTACAAAAATACTGAGATTTTTAAGTGATTGTTTATGTTTCTGGGGTTTTGCAAGGGATAAGACCCTAGCATGCAGATTTGCAAGTCCTCCCCACAAAACAGTAAGTGATATCTGTACTTTTTTGGTTTCCAGAAAAAGTGTTTGTTATAAATCTGGGATTAAGGCCAGGTGAGGTCACAAACAAATGTGGGAAGGTAAAGTAATAGTTATTTGTTGAAAGTAATTGCTTCCTGTTGTGATTACCATAGCAATTAATGTAATTCTGTATAATACTTTTGGGAATAATAAAGTTACTGGAGAAAAGCAAACAAAAACCTTTGTCTGCTCTGGAAAACAAATTAGTACCAAACCTGGTTTGTTACAAGGACAGCAGGAAAGCTGCATTTTCCTTAGCACTTCGCTTTCTTGCTTTTAAATGCTTGGCTTAGTCAAAGTTATGAGAGACAATTAGGTTGTTGTCACTTAGCAACCATAACTGGGTTGGGGAGCAAAGCACTTTGGAACAGACAGTACTTGACTGCTAAACATTATCACTACAGCATAGCTAGGACCACTCACTTCTGTTTAAAAATGGGGAGACTGGAGCACAGAAAAACAAAGTACCTTTAAAAGTGCTCAATTCAATTTTTCAAGCTACTGGAGGAGCTTCATCTTCCCCTGACTTCCCATCAGATGAGTTGATGAAGAAATGTTTGAGAGAGGAAGGACACAGGTAAGCACCAAAGGCTGTCTCATCAAGGCATCTAGTTGCTAAAATAAGAAACAATAATTGTGATATTTTTGCTTTATTAAGAAATACTCCTATTTTTAAACTTATGCTCCTCATTAACACAAAACAATGGATAACCACCAATCTAATTCTCAGGCTCAATTTATGCTTAATAATACATTAACTCTGCTCCTTAACTGCCAGAAAAATGTGAACTCCTGCGTGTTTCCTTCCAGTTCCTTTCTTAAGCATGTGCAGCATTCCT
>NW_009723072.1:27125-45646 GCF_000703405.1 Apaloderma vittatum
TGCCTCCTAAAAACTTGTTTTATGAAAGGCTGTTATGTGTCTTTGATACTGTAGGATCCTATTCTTCCTAGTCATTAGACTGGAGAGCCTATGTGTTACCCAAAAATTTGTTAAAATATTCATATTCCAAATCAGTTTCAAGATATACCTTAAAAAACCTCAGATAAGCTTAGATTCTGAAAGCTACCAGGGATTAGTCTAACACTTTCCAGTCAAACCCCTGAGTTTCAGGTAATGAATGGAACATAGTGCTCCTGAAAGAGAAGGACAATCTGGAAAACTGTAAATGTTCAGGGACATATCAGCCAGAAGCCAAAACTCAAAATAATTTTTCCTGAACCATCTTATGCTGTGAGAGTCGAAATCCGCACAAATGCTGTTCCCTCTTGAGGCAGGAACAAGAAAGAATTTGAAATCTGTAAGGCTGAAAATAACTTTCCCAAAAATCTTTCTTATTTCTGTTGCCATGTTAGACACTAAAAAAGTACAGAAGTGCGTGAACGTTTGGATGAGAACACCTGATAATGTGTCGTGCTGTCGTGTGATCTGCCTTTAAAAGCAAGTCACAAGGGCGACTGTGATGCAAGCGCTGCTGAGTATGACAGTGTGAGCTTTGGCACTTGCAGGATAACACAAAAGCAATCTGCACTGAATTCTTTTGCTACAGTGGCACATCTGCACCCCTTTTGGATGAACAAGCCCTGAGCGGAGAATCTTTTTGTCTCACCTGGTACTTCTTTTCCTCTTTCTTTATGTTTTTCAAATAGCACAAGAAAATAGATGCCATACTCTGGCATTGCACCTCACAACTTTGTTCCAAAGGAGCCTGAACGACAAAACATTTTGCAGATTATGATAAAGTTAGACCAGGCTGTCTATTGCCCAGTGTCCTTGACTGGACACATGAACACAATTTTACAGATTTTACCTCTGGTGTAAATGACCAGACAGATCAACGCCTTCCACAGGCTTTCTGTTATCTGATATATGCTGTAGAAAAAGTCCTTTCTAACTCCATCCTTCCCTACCGTGCAGACTTCTTGCTTCTCTATTTCCATTTTGCTGGCTATTACTGTGTGGGATTAGCGATGGATGCTGAGCATTGTTCAGATACAGCCCAGTGATCCGCCAGCGAATGCCTTCTATGGGTGTTTGAATTCCCCAAGTGTAACTTCCAGATCCAGTTTAGTCCCACTATATCACTGAAACAGAGTCCTGCACTTTCATTATTCATGCTACTCCAAAAAGACGTGCAAATACCTGCACAAAGCATCTTGTTTTGTGATGGTTTTATTTTTGGCTGGCACACAACTAAGAGTTACTCTGTGAGTTAAAGTACTATTCCACATCCGCTGTTCAACACTACAGTGACTGCTCAGTGCAACCACTTTACCACTTCTTTATTATTGCTATTGTTATTGTGGTATTCTGAGTAAGTTAGAAAATTACTTTATTGAAATGTTACTACCACTGAGGGCTCTTCGCTCCACATATCACTTACTGCTGCCAAGCTGATAAATAGAAAACATCGCCTGCTGATAACCTGCAAGAAACACTATCTTTCTCGAGTGGAAAAAGGTCTCCAGTCGTGACAGACTGGAGAGATCTTTACTCCAACTGCCACCCATTAACATGCTAATCTGCTGCAAAGTGAAGAGTCAGACCAAAAATCACAAACCCAAAAACTTGTCAAACTTGAATTAAAACACTTGTTACTCACCAGTAAGGATGGCATCGATTTGCTGTAACTTTAAGATCTTTTTGTTTTTTCTCCACAGCACAGATGACATTTATGTGAGAGGTATTTTCCATAGTGACTGGATGCTTTAAATCCATACACAGAAGAAAAAATGGTAAGAGACAATGGTGAATCACCACTCATGAATGAAAAGTGGAGTCAGAGGGGAATTAGAGATTTAGAATTAGGTGTTTCCCTTGCCGTCCCAAAATGCCAGCCCCATCCTCTTCTACCTCCCTTTCACCTCCCTCCAGCTCAAGCCAATTTACTGTCAGCAAAGTTTCACTGCTTTCCCATGAGTGACGAAGACTCCTTCTCCCCTCCAAAGATCTGATTGCTCCATCTTAAAAAATGCAGTGAATATAGCTGAAAAAGTCCATGATCATCTGCCACACACAAAATGCCAGCACTGACCCTCTCTGTAGCCCCTTGCTGGCTGGATGCATCCCCAATATCTGCCTTCTTCCAAGCTCCAAGGTCTGCCAAGGCAGCATGTGTAGCTGAGTTGGCCAAGCACTAGGTCACCCCACTCAGACCCCTGGTCACTTGAAGGTTTATAGCAACTTCTTGTCTTCATAATGTCATCCTTCCTATTTATTATTGCCTTAACATTGGACATGGGGCTGTGCTCCATGTCTGGGATTCATATTCACATCTGGGAGGGAAAGGCATCTGTATCTGAAGTGGTACTTTACCTCCTCATAGGTGGAAGGCTGAGCTTTGAGACATACAGTGGGAATTTCTTCCAGTCCCAGGTTTGCTGCTATTGAAAGGGACAGATGTGTTTTCATCTGCATTATGAGCAACTACTCTGCATCAGATCTAGTAAATTACATGTTAGACAGTTAAATATGGTGAAGACTTTTAGGAATGAAGTTTTGATATTCTCATGCTGAGCTCTCAGATTTCTTACCTGGAAAGAAATGCAATTTGTGCATACCATTTTTCTCTAACACAAAATGAACATCCCTAATGTGTTGGCTTAGGTGCATTTACCTCCACGTTTTCTCAGCACAAATGCAGCTTAGATAAAGGTAATGCTACGCAGGAGGCAGCATGCTACTTCTTGCTAACTGCTCTTTAGAGGTGCAACCTGGAAAGGGCTGGAGCGGGTGCAGAGAAGGGCAACAAGGCTTGTGAGAGGTCTGGAAAACATGCCCTATGAAGAGCGGCTGAGGGAACTGGGTTTGTTTAGTCTGGAGAAGAAGAGGCTGAGAGGAGACCTTATTGCCCTCTACAACTCCCTAAAAGGAGGCTGTAGTGAGGCTGGTGCTGGTCTCTTCTCTCTAATTACTAATGACAGGACAAGGGGAAATGGCCTCAAGTTGCGTCAGGGGAAGTTTAGATTGGATATTCGGGGGAAGTTCTTTACTGAACGAGGGATGAGGCACTGGAACAGGCTGCCCAGGGAGGTGGTGGAGTCACCAACCCTGAAGGTGTTTAAAAAAAAAGTAGATCTAGCACTTGAGGCTATGGTGTAGTGGTTAGGTGTGCTGGGATGAAGGTTGGACTAGATGATCTTCAGAGGTCCCTTCCAACCCCTAACATTCTGTGATTCTGTGATTCTGTGAAAAGTAAAGTCACACATTAGAGACCAAATCTCACAAACTCTGTCTGCTATAAAAACACTGCAAGTGAATTCTGGCTTCTTTCTTCCACATAACCAAAATGAAAAAATGTTGCCAGGATGTGATTGAAACTCAGGAGCTACCGGAAAGGCATTTGTGTGGGTCTCATCCTGTCGGGGCTGAGTTCACAGCCTAGTTCTTGTGGGATATGAAGCAGGTACTTCCATCTGCTTCCCCAGTTCTAGCACAAAACCAGGCATTTCCTTTCCATCTCTGCCCCTCTCAGACTCACACTGTTTTTATCACCACAACCACCATGTGTGGTTGTCCGACTCGGAGACTTAGAACGGTGGACAGGTGGACTGGACTGAATTTTTCACAACGCTGAGATCAAACAAGTGTGACACTGCTCCCACTGCAGTGCTATGACAGCTTTTGAAGAAAAGGTCAGTGGAAATTCAGAGGACTGTAGGTTTCTTATTTCGCATCTTTCTGCCCAGCCAACCCCAGTGAAAGAGTGGGCTCATTCACAATAAAACCCAAAGCCTATTACAGGCAGACAATGCACTTGCTGGGACCTTCTCCACCTTGCCCCGTTACTTTTTAGCATAGAGGATACCCCTTCTGAGCACACCTCTCTCCTGGGACCCAGCCTCTGCAGATGAGGCAGCCAATTCTGCTCTGCTGCTCTGTTGGGAAGAGAGAAGGATGGGGGAGAGGAGAAAAGTGCCGTTTGCCTCCAGCCCTTCTCCTGCTGGAGGGGAGGTGCCATCCAGGGCACCATTACAGCCTTGGGGAGAGACTAGGAAAGAACCAAAGTCAAGGCACAGCAAGATCAAGGCAAACCACATCCACAGCCCCAAATGGAGCATGAGATTAGTATCATGATATTGATATATCATTATAGTATATATAGATCTTTAACACCAGAGTCCTACCACAGTCTTGCTGCACCAGCTTTACAACCAGCTTGTGCTCAATGCAGAGGCAAGCATGTGAAAGACATGTTTAGCACTTTGCCCAGCTCTTCAAAAGATTTAACGAGACCTCATGACCTCTGCTCTCCCTGCTGCTGCCTTCCCATGGCAATGGAGAAAATAAAAATAGGAAATATTCACAAATTACAGGATCTAATAACTTGCCCTTTTGAAGAATCATATTACTTAGAGGCGACCTGTACCTGGAGTCATTAGAGTCAACAACTTTGGTAACTGATTTCCCAACTGTGGCTCAAATTGTTATTATTACTTTAAAAAAATCACAACATACTGCATGAGTACCAAATGTATCTCTTGAAGTTACTTAACATCTCCCATTAACTGTGGAGAGATTCTAAATTTGTTGCCTTCATCATAAATAAAGCTATTTATTTCACTGGAAATATCTGGCTTTTTATTCAATACGAAGCACTCAGATAGAACCTCATGTGACATTAAAGTCACTGCACCTTATCTCTCAGCATCATAAAAATAAGGAGTATGGTACTTATCTCTGCTTAAAAATGCAAAGAAAAATTATTCAGGTGCAATACTGTCTCCTCTATAGAAAGGATTTTGGGGTGACTGATCTTTTACAAGAACAGCAAAATGCAAGCCAATATTGCATTGAAAAAAACAAAAAGTTCCTTTACCTTTTTAAAAATCAAAATGCATGAATTCTGATTCTTTCCCTCTCCTCACTTCTATGCACCTAAAAAAATCTCTTTAGTAAAACAAGTAACAGACTGAAGGGTGCAACCAGTCTATAAACCACAGATGGCGTGAAAATTTGAATTTTGAAACGTTGTAAAGAAGGTGCTCTGAGTCCATTTTCCTACAGCTCAATCCACGCTCGTCTGTTCCCATCATCCATAGGCAGTCATAGCACTGGCGATTTGAAGTGTTTAATAAAAAACTTGCTGGTATTCAGCATGTTGCTTTATTTCCTTCCCTATAATTGAGTTGTGCTGGTTTGACATTTTGATTCAGCATTGTGAAGAGAGCAGACCCAATTTACTGAAATTTCTGTGGTTGATGCATTTAGGAAAAAATACTGATTCAATTTTGCAGTGCATTCATTACGGGAAACGTACTTACCTTACATTTGTTTGCAGAACCAAGTAATCGTTCACCAGGAACAAGAGGAACATCTCCCTCTCCTCCCTGGATTAAGTCAGAACTTTGCTCAGGGACGATTCTGACCTCAGCCCTGCTTTCCACAAAGTTCTTCTCATTTCCCAGATGGAGTCCTATCCCATGGCTAGTTGAAAGCCATCTCCAGAGCCATTTTAGTCCTGAATTTCTGAAGGGTTTCCATCTACTACACACTGTATGAAAGGGGGAGAACACAGAAGCAGAGATAATGGCAAAGGACCACATCATTGCAAGGTGTCATCTGTGGAATCCAGATTATCATAGTAAACACGAGAAATGACAATAAAAAAAAATTCATCAGACACCTGCTCACTCTCCCCTACCACCTCCCTCTAACACTGGGGGCAAATCCTGGGTCTTGCTCCTGCATGCCTTTTTGGAATTGATACAGATTTTTCCAGGATAGTGTTGCCGTCCTGTCAACACTTCCATGCCTCTGTGCAGAAGTCCATCCGCAGCCAACAAAAGCCTGAACGACCCATTTTCTCCCAAAACCTCTCGGTAAGACTGCTTGGCCCAGCTGGTATAACAGTCAGCACAGCTGGTTGAGCAGAGAAAAAAAAATCACAGTCTTTTACACCCTGTCTCCACCAGCTTCTTTTTAACAAGGGGGAAAGGGAAGCTGTGGTTTCACAAAATACTCTTCAGCTAGACTATCCTGAAACATCAGCTACAAATAAAGGCGCTTACATGCAGCTCTTTATACTTACACTGTTTCCACTAATCAATTTCAACACTTTGTGTTGCCGTTGACATCAGAACGTACTCTTCTATATATATAAAGCAAGGCTCTTCAACAGTTTTTCTAATGCTTTGCGTCGCTGTTGCCATGAAAATGTACTCTTCTATATATAAAGAAAGGAACTTCAACAGTTTTTTTCCAAAGGATGTGGATTGGAAAAAGCACAGGAATAATGAAGACTAAAAAGATGTTCTTACACAGCAGGTGTATAACACACCTAAAATTTATATTTTAGTATATTAGTCAGACTTAAGGTTTCAGAGATACCTGAGAGATTCTTCCCATACAAAGGCATTTTATACAAATGTGCTGTAAAGACACACACATATATAAACCAATTATCTCTACCTGTGGAGCACACTTGCATAGTCACTAGGGAACAACAGAATGACAGAAAAGGGAAGCCAAGTGCAATAATCCTGTTGACCACTAGAAACCAACACCCTGCTCCCAAAAATCCACTCCAGAAATAAATGGTGGTTGGGAACTCAGATCCTAACGTTGCTGGTTGTTCAGCTCAGGTTTTCTTTTTTTTAAAAAAATTGCTCAGTGTGGCAGAGAACTCTCTCGTGAACCAGAAATAGCTTCATATGGCTTGGAACTGACTTTCCCAAAACGTGTCCATTGCAGAATTCTCTCATCCTCTACGTCAGATGCAATATATTAATGGATCTTTATGCAACTATTCAATATGTGCTAAAATATGAAGTCTTCTCATATTTTTTAACTTTCTAAGCAAACGGCTAAGAAAAGAACAAGTAGATCTTCCATAGATACCTACCACTCCTCTAACCTTACAACTATAATTAGATCTAATCTATTTGACAAAATTTTAAATTTCTTACTTCAAATTAAGAGAGAAAGAATTTCTATAAGCTTCGGGCTAACAGATGAAAACTTAAAAGCTTCTCATTTGTATTCCTAGGAAGTAGCTGAATCTTTATGCTCTTCCTGCCTCATTTCTTCCAAAACTCAAAGGATGGAACAATGGATCTCTAGCATTTGACATTTGAGGAAAACAATTAAAACAGACATTGTTTTCATTTGCTAAAACTGTGACTTTCTTTGGTCTTTCTTCCACAATTTAGAAATTGCAAAGGCCAAAGATTTCAGGAATCATGCTTAAATAAGGTGATTAATTATGAAAGTCATTAAGTACTTAATTACAAAAAATCCTCAGCTTTGAAAAACAAGAAAAAACACACAGAGTAACTCCTGGGAGTTTTCTTAGCTTCTGTATAGCCGATGGAAGCAGAAGAGCCCTGACTTTGCTTTACTACAGTCATTTAAACCACTTAAGGTTAAAACGTTCCCAGGGCAAAAATTAGGGCTATGCCTAATAAGTGCATTAAGCCCTATTATGTCTATTAAGCACAGGGAGGCACCCTTCTTGTGACCACACAGTATGACTGAGAGCTGTCACGGGCAGCAGATTGAATACCCCAATCAATCCAGCGTGGGAGGTCCTTTTGCAGGGACATTTAGAAACTCCGTGTTACAAAATAACTAGCTAAAAGGGAAAAACAAAAAAAGAATTTTCTGAACCAGAAAACGTAAACAGGCACTGGACTTCAGGAAAGAACTGGAAGCAATTTTTTTTTGCATTCTGGTTTTTACTTTTCTTCTGTTACTTTGGTATCTTAAGATACTCAAAATGAAGAAAAAGCCCAACATCCAAGGGAAAAAATAATCTTGTCACTTGAGAAATCCTGTATTTAGAAATTGCCCAAAAAAACCCCAAACCAAAGCTATTTTGATGTGCAACATTCAAAAGAGTCTATTCTAGAACATATCTTCAACACCTTAAAATGTTAACGTTACAAAAGCGCTGGTTCAAGTTTGTATGAAATTGAAATAACTTAAATCCTCTTTTTTATCATGTTCTAGAAGTCTTTTATTAGTGGTTTGAAAAAAAGCATTCGCTTCCAGAAGGTGTATCTCAGGGCTGGGATCCCCAAAGGAAACCAGATGGCAAAAATCATAAATCTATTTCCCTTCTGTTCTCTGACAGTCTCAATCAAAAAAATTTATGAGGCTGGGAGATCAGGTTTATGTTCCATTGTTATAAAAAAATATTTTTGTTATCGAATGTAGTTTTAACCTTCTAGAAGTCCACAGCAGCAAATGCCAGTTTAATGACATAGTGGATGCAAATAGTTCTAGAAAGAACATGTACAACATTCTCTATTTCTTTTGGAGGCATAAGTATATTATTTCATACAATGCAATATGTGACTTAAGTGTATCTTACACTGGAAACATTTGGGGTTTTTTTGATGCATAATCATAGAATCACAGAATGGCCTAAGCTGGAAGGGACCTTAGAGATCATTTTAATCCAGCCTCCCTGCCGCCAGGGACACCACCTGTCGACTAGATCAGGCAACACATGGGGACTGCACGGGAATCGAACTCCCGAACTTAACGTTGTTAGCGCCACGCTCTACTGACTGAGCTAACCGGCGCCCTACTGAGCCAACCGGCCCCCTAGTGATATAATACCAGCCAGCTGTGGATAATTCTAAATTTCAAGCATTATTACACACAAAGACATCACTCCCAAGAAGCAGACAATGACCTGGAACTAAAAAGTTGAAGCATAATCAGAAACAAAACTGACATGGTAGGTAAATATTTTAGGCTACACCTGCAAATTGAAAATATAATCTGTCTGCTGCCTTCACATACACAATATGGTTAAATATTTTAGAAATTCTTTTGATCACTGATCATAAAGGACCCTCACAAGAAAGCATTATCATTGATGTTCACGACTAGAGGCTGAAAGCTTGAAACACTTGAAAGCTCAAATATGACAGTTAGGACTACGTTGGTTGTTCCTAAGACTTCTGGGGAAAGAAAATGTGCAATTAGAGCTCTTTGATTACCTGAAGGAAGTTCAAAGCTTTACAAATTAGTGCTCCAAACTGGAACGCTACTGGAAAATTTTTTAAGTTTGCTTCAAAATAAATATCCTAACATACTTTGGCACAGAATCTCCAAAACATTTGTGGATGTTTATTTCAGTTAATTTCAGTGTTTGCAGTTTCCTACAAAAACAGCTATTGAAATCAAAAGTTCCCTACAAAAACCTCACTTCTTACTAACTTAACTTTTCTGTTGGAAAATTCTCCCATCAAAATTACTAAGATCCATGAGAATCTTCTGAGGAAACAAAGGTGTGGGGAAAACAATAAATTAAGAAAAATACAAGACAAACAAATGCCAGATTTTATTGAGGTACTGCATTCACAGATGTTTGTGCACTGAACAATCACAGTTGGCTAAAGACAACCTTATTCATGATGTGAAGACACCACATTAAGACAGCACACAGGGAAAGCCTAAAATAAAGCTTGGTCAACATGGTGTGTTCTTATTGGAATTGCACGGGGTAAAGACAACACTTTGCACAAAAATGAGTAGCAGCAGTGGCTGGTATGCACACATCAAAATATACTGTTTTTCAGTACAGTAACCACAGAAATACAGAAATACATATCCTGGCACAGCTTCACATGGGCTTCTGGTTATCGGCAGCTGTAATAGCCAGGAAACACCTCTGGAAGAGTGAGTCAGGTTCTTGTGGCTCACAGTCACAGGTCATCCTTGTGGCTCAGGAAATCTCTTGAAGCCACTTGGCTTTGTCAACAGCTAGTTTCGGTGGCGCCTCATGAAGGATGCAACTCGGTATCTGCAAAACACCAACTGCAGTTAAGAATTCGACTGAACAGGGGAAGATTTTTTTCACCCTGCACAGCAGAGTTGCTAGGGAGATCCTACAAGCAAATGCAGAACAAATCACACAGCTCAATGTATTTCACTGGGATTACTTCTTTCCAAGCATCTCATTATAGTCCTAACCTTCACTACGTGAAAAATTACACCTCTGAAGGACATCACTGCAGCTATGAAACACTAAATGCCTCTTCTGGGTGTGCATGTGGATGGGCAGATCTGTTCATAGAATCACAGAACCATAGAACAGTTTTGGTTGGAAGAGACCTTCAGGATGTTATTGCTCTTCTGCTGTGCAACTGAGGATTTCATCTTGCAGTGATGAAGGCTCAGGGCACACCAGTGCTACAGCAAAACAAAAAAGGCTTAGTAGATAAAGATAGTAATTCATCTAACATTTCTATGCAGTGCCTCTTGGAAAATTCACCAATAATATCTACACTGATCTGTGCATTTAATTTTTTTTTAATGATAGACATACTCAAAATGTGTGCCTTTAACCTTGAAGGATACCAAAATATATTCCAAACTACACTTGAAGAATTTCTACACAAAGAAGTAACTCTACTGCTCATTAAAACAGGATTGCTTCTGAGGTGAAGCACAACAGCTGTTGGTGCAGGTGGGTTTAGAAAAAAAAAAGTTTGTCTGGATAGGCAAAAAACAGTGGACATGCACTGAAGTCTGGCCAGAAAATCTCAGCTAATTCAGCTACTGACAGAAGTTCTGAAGTGTGAAATCTTGGATTTCAAGGCAGATGGCAATGTGTAGCAAAGAACATCCTAACCAGCAAAGAACACTTCAATGCTTGTTCATTAACAAGAATGACGCTCATCCAACTTATCAGCAATATTTTTTTACAGATTCTAGATTTTATTCTGCTTAAGGCTCTGAGGATGGTTATACATTCCTGACCAACCTAATTCAACATGTATGAGGCATATATACAAACTTAGACTTGTACTCTCCCCCAGTACTGCCATGTGGTTGACAGCAGGCTCAATACAAGTCGAAGGTGTGTTCTGGCAACCAAGAGCACAAACCCCATCCCGGGGTGCGTCACACACAGAGCGTAAGCTCATCAAGAGGTGATTATCTCACTGTATTTAGCCTTGGTTCGTCCTCACCTTGAGTACTGTGTGCAGTTCTGGGCCCCACAACTGAAGAAGGATGTTAAGGATCTGGAATGTGTCCAGAAGAGGGCAACAAAACTGGTGAAAGGGCTGCAAGGCATGTCTTGTGAGGAGTGGCCAAGGACTTTGGGCTTGTCTAGTTTAGAGAAAAGGAGGCTGAGAGGCAACCTCATTGCTCTCTGCTGCTCCCTGAGCAGGCGACATGGAGAGGGAACTGCTGAGCTCTGCTCCCTGGTAACCAGTGATACGATCCATGGGAATGGCTCACAGCTGTGCCAGGGGAGGTTCAGACTCGATGCTGGAGAAGTGGTCAATACCCTATGTCCGTCAGTGGTTGAGAGGCATTTGGACAATGCCCTTAATAATTTGCTTTAACTTTTAGTCAGCCTTGAAGTGGTCAGGCAGTTGGATTAAATGATCATTGTAGGTCCCTTCTAGCTGCAATATTATATTCTATCTCCACATACAGCATCCTTGATTAAATACCAGATCAGAAAGGAGCTCACATGTTCCTACTATGTCCATCGCTTTTTTTCCTCCAGACTAGGGGCCAGACCCCCGCACAGCCTGTGTTGACCCAGGACCCAAGACTGTCTCTACTCAGAGCAGCTTGACAGATATTTCCTTCCCAGACCTGGACACAATCTAGCAAATCTATGATTCTATGATTCTACGAAAAGCCAGGGGCTGCTGGTATGGCCTAAGGGGTGCCTGGAGGTAAGACACAGCCCCACATACATTAAGGCTGTAGAGATCCTTCATCCCAGTTTTGACAAGCGTGAATCTCACCTCTTCAAGATGCCCTTCAAAGTCCCACAAATTGCCTCACTGGCTGGTCCAGTACTACTACAGTTACAGTTTGCAAGATTTTCAATGTGAAATTCAGCATATTAGGTACCCTGCCTGCCATAGGCAAGGAAAATAATCCTCTATTTTACATAACTGAACACTGTCACTCTCCTTTTCTAGACTTAAGCCACCTTAAGCCTGTCCTGCCATTTCAAAATCTTCACAAACTTCTCAGTCTCCTCTCTTCTCCAGTGTATCAATACCTAAGAGCATTACAGAGGCACTGCCAGCACTAACTGGAGCAAATTATTACTTTGTATCCTATAAAGAGTCTCCCTCTTTAGTATGTTAGACTAAAAGAAGAGCACAGACACATCAATACTGTGTTTATGGCACACTGTAAATCTCCAGATATCTTTTCCACAAACTACTTAGCTATTCTCCCTTAGGTACATTTGAAGATTTGGTTTCTCCTTTTTAAAACAGTACTTCGCTTCTGCCTCTATTGTATTTCACCTTTTTGATTTCAGATCTTTTCTCCAGGGCACTGAGATATTTCTGAAAGGTAGTTTTATCCCCAGAGTCTTGCAACCCTTCCCAGTGCAGTATCATGCGTAAATTTTACACATACGTTCTTTAGTCCTTCAGCCAAGCTCTTACTACTCAAATGGAACAGAGTAACAAGACATCCTTCCCTCCAAAAATCTGTTTGAAAATGGGCCACTGAAAACTTCTCTTTGAATTTCATAAAGACCTGTAAGTCATGGTCTCTTGTTTCCACTTATCTGACAGGCAAAACTACTTTGACAAAGCTAGAAATTAGACTGGTTTATGATTTGTCTTCATAAAATCCACATAAGATGTTTCCTGTAACTCAATTGTTTGATAATTTGATGTATTATCACTTCAAGTTAGAAGCGATACCTCCAGCTGCCTAGTTCCTCTCCTCTCCCTTTTTAAAGGTAAGAGCTGTGTTTGCCCCTTTTGCTGGAAAAGAGCATGCAAACAAGCTTGCATTGTATGCTGAACTACATCAGTTGCAAGTGTGTGGGAGGCCCCATTCTTAATGAAAATCAGTGAATTTGGCAGAGAAAGTATGCAAGCTAAATCAAAGCTAATTGCCACATGTAGCTTTTTCACAGCAGTAGAAGGTTTGCAGCCACTGACGGACTCTCTGGCTTATCAGTGCACTGTGAAGTGGCTCCTCATAACAGGTGAGGGCATGAAATCTGCAATAAGCAGACAACACGAGAAGCAGAAGACAAAACACAATTAGAGACCTGGAATTTCTGCCAACACTTAACCAGATTATCTGCTGAAGTTCAGAAGAGATCCTTGCCTTCCTTTCCATTTTCACACAAAGTTCCCAGCTGCTCCATTCTGCATCTGGAAGCAAAAAGGCTCCCAGGCTAATGGCATAGCTTTCCAAAAAGAGGTCTCAAGTATTTTGAGTCTTTACAATAAAGCCAGCCCCTTTTTGCCAACCAAAAAGAATTGAATAATTCTGAATTTTTTGGTCTTGCTAGAATGCGTTCATTCAAAACCTAAAAAAACCCCTGTCCTTTGCAGCTGGCCTGTCAATTCTCTCCCCACTTCTCTCATCCTGTAAGCAGTAGTGGTCAGCAGGCTACACCTGAGGGCACTTCATAAACATTAGTCTCTGTAATGCAGTGGAAGACGGGCAATCTGAAGCACAAGGAAAAAAGAGGCTCGTGGCCTTCAGAAAGTGATGCCACATTCACAGACCTGAACCGAGGTCTCATTTCAGTATTTAGCTCCTGCCTCAGATATTTTGAGATCTTCTCACTACAGACGGCATTGTGATTGCAGGATGCTTTTTAGTCTTCTCATGGCATTTTTCTCCCACAAGCTATTTCATTTGCAACAGCAGAAAAAAGTGCTGAAGGTGGTTAGGAGTTTCAAAAAGTCTTCTTACACTTAAGTATTTTCATGAAGACAAGCAGCACAAATCAACCTGTTATGCTGATAACAGCGTTGAGAAAGATGCATTTGCACTTTTACAATGCACGGGGTGGCTCTTTTTTAAGAGTACAAGAGAAAATAACCAAAGCAGGGAACTCTGACACATTTACTTTCCTGTCTAAGAGCAACTGCTAAGCAAACAGGCCCACTTTTTCACCCCCCACCCCTGTGACAGAATTGCTGATCTATGGCTATTCTCACATTCTGTGGGTGTTTCACCCCTGCAGAAAATAAAAAGCATGCTACATGCCATCTGAAGTCTTTGCCATCATTCATAAATTCCTCTTAAGTCTAAAGTACAATTCATCTGTGCTGGCATACATTTGAAACACTGTAATGCATGCTCTGTGACATGGCAGTTTGAACTTTAGACATGATTTCAGAATAAAAATCAAATCAGCACATGAAACTTCATTTTTTTGCAAGATAACTCTCTTCAGTTCTATATCAGACTTGACTCAGCACTCCTAAATATCATCCCCAAGAAATGGAGTGTGACTAAACTCCTCACCAGGTACTTCACTGTTCTTACCCAGCAGCCTTTCTAGTAGTTCATCCCTAAAGAAGTTATCTTGAATGATAAGTTACAATGGCTGCCTCCTCAGAAAGCCCTGGTGCATCTCGGACAGCATCAGTGAAAGGACAAAGAAGCCTAAGAAGACTGTAATCTTCTCTGGTACACAACCATGATGGAGGATTCATGTGCAAGTCAATAAAGACAACACTTCTCTGTGAAAGCTCTTTGTTCTAGTCTCTGCAGACACTTCCCACTGCAAGGACAGCATCAGCACAACATCTAAGTAAATCAGAGACAGTTTGCTAGTGCTTTTCAGAAAGCTAAAAACCCACAAAAAGAACTATAGCATTTTGAAAAATACCATTTCTGCATCACCACTTGTAAAATGGAGCAGAGGGTATACAAATACAATAAAAGAAGATGAAAATAAATGTTCTTGCTGTACCTGTTTTCATTACAGCATTGGCTGAATTCATCCAGTGCCTCTGTTTTTTAACATATCGAACTCCCTCTAGTCTCATTGTCTGTAAAACAAAAGCAGTTTTAGTTAAACTAACAGGATTATTCCTTTAGTTCCAAATAGTAATATGTAGATATGCCCATTGCACTAGAAAAAATACAGTTCCTGGAATCTTCCTGTACAATTTATAGATGATGAGATAAACCAGAGCCATTCCACTTTCCACTCCTGAGTCTCTGGAAAGCTGCAGTTATTAACTTTTACTAAAAAGGAATAAGCATAAAGATGAAGAGCAGTTTAAGGTAGCAGCACTGTGGTATAAGCAGGACTTAAGCAGGAAATCAGAGAGTCTCCTAAAAGAAATGGCAGAAAATTTTCCCATATTCAAGAAAATAGATCAGAAACCTCAAACTTTCACCCCTCTCCAAACATGTTTGGTCACTGTTGTCTCCACTGCACCTTCCAGCCAGTAATCTCAAGCACTGCATGGGGAGAGGCTCACAATACTCCTTTTTATGAAAGAAGCATCACCTGTGTTTTTCAGAAAGATTAAAAGATGACAAGAGCAAACAAAGCATATTTTCAGTCAGGCATTTCACCAGTTGCCCAGAAAATCTTAAGTTCTGTCATCTCCGATCTTTTGCACGTTTGGCTTTCAAGCTTAGTCGTACTTGAATGCTGTTTTTCAGGACACAACTTCATGGGCTAAAGTAAATAATAGTTCATTAAAATTCCACCAGGTAACTTATATAGACACCTGCTCAAGGAAGAAGGGCTGGAATCTTTAGATTCAGTGCAGACAACTCAAGCTTGTCCAAATGATCAGAATAACCAAAGCAAAAGCAGTCTGCACTGAGTCACTAAGAAGAAAAAAACCCATCAGTGCTTTTCACTGATACCTGCTGATGGCAGAGAAAGCAAAGCTCTAGAAGGAAAGACCTTCCTGACCACATTTCAAACTTCATTTCTTTCTTACCTTATATTCATTCATTTCCTTCCCTCTTTCCTCCCGCTTGGTTTCCACTCCTAATTTTCTGCTGCTATGCTTCCCATGCCAGTCCCATCTTCACGAACAGTATGAGCTGTTCGTGGAGATGGGACTTTCAAAAATGCTTTCAAAATATCAAAATGAATTTGATAGTTTGACATTTCAAAAAATCTGTGCAATAATATTTAAGTCAAAATCTTAGCTGAAACCAGGTCTTTTCAGTAAGCTATTTCATCTGTGATTAAAAAAAGACAAACCTAAAAAGAATAAAATATAATAAAAAATGCAAATCAGTTTTAGAGGAAGGGACCCTTTTTTTGAAGCTGGTCTAGATTTTATACCTAGGTTAGAGGATCTATGGGTATCTTTACACTTAAAAACCCCCCTGACTCTTAGTGAGCTGCAAAAAACTCACTGCTACTACAAAGTCTGTGAAACCAAGACGCTAAGGAGTCCAATTTAAGCATTTCCAAATTTAATCTTTCCTAGCGACGTAACTTTGAGTTAAAGCTACCCTTCCACTAAATTTGAATTCTCAGCTCCAAACCAGAAAATTTCTTTGTTCGCAAAAGATTTTATTTTTTTTTTTAAACAGTTGAGACCATTTGGCTTATTTTTCCTAAATACAGATATCCGAGGCAGATGCCTGCAAAGAGAAAAGTAGCCTAACTCAGGAAAATTTAAGGCCAGCTACAGAAAAACCACATAGTGGAAAGTATTGATAAACCTAGGAAGCAAAGCTCTCAACACATACTCCAAAAACCAAGCTGTGTCTCTGAATTCAGACAGCAGCTATCTGGTTCCAGAACCAAGAGAGTCAGATAATTCTACTGAGCTAAGAAGAAAGTGTGAGAGTTTGGTGCTTTTTTATCAAAATATTTCTAAGTTTTATATATTTGAATGGTGCCCCCTGAGGAATCTTTAGTTAAGGAGAGAAATAAAGACAGCAAGGTCACCTGGCTGTTTTTCAAGCTGCGTATTTTCCTTATTATTAAATGAAACCATGAACTTTTGCACACTATGATGTCATTGCTTTGTGAGAACAAGGAATTCATCTCTTCTATTAAAGCACATTTTTCCCCAGCACTTATGAGTAATTTACAAGGCCACAGCTCTCTTCACACTCCAACCCAAAGGTCGCTGCAGTCTGATTCTGAGTGCATTATAGAGGTCTTCCTGTGCAAAGTTCATAAAATACAATTTGTTATTCTCAGTTTGCAGTGATACAGGACACATTGCCCCTAAAGCCTTCCCAGACTGGCAGAAATACAGGAGCAACTCAGAAAATGTATTTACAGACTGTTAGGGTCATGAAGGTGGACAGTCTCTATCTACTTTTTTACCTCCAATTTCAAAACTCATTCCAAGAGGCCAGCAGAGATGATCACTCCTCTCTCATCAGCTGCCTAGTCAAGGAAAGCATACAAGCACCTTTTCCCAGAGCTAAGCAGCAGATATGCCTCTAGATTCCTCCTTTTCTGCCTGTTTACCACTCCTCTCTTGACAATTACACTATCTTTACTCAGTGCTCCTCGCCTCCCTTGGCAGCCCCAGCATTGTTCACTCAGCCTTAACAAAATACTTGCGATCTTGTGACTCCCCTAGTTCACGACATGTTGAAGGGGATAAACCTTTTGCACAGAGAAGATTTTTTAGCTAGGAGAACAAAGAACACACGATCAAATTCCCTTTCATCTTAGAAAAACCCATAATGCTAGCATTCTCAGGGCTTGGATTTTTTGGGGGCCTTTGTTTACCAAGAAGAAACCCCTTTATAATTCTCCAGCCTTCAAATGGGAGAAATAGAAATACCTATTATCAGTGCAATGAAAAATCCTTCCTTTCAGAAAGAGCTTACTAAGCAACTCGTATTATTAAAAAGCGAGTTCTCTATGCTAAGAAAAAGCATGCTTCAATCATTTGAATATTCACCTTGGTCTCAAAAAGCACAGCTCAATTCTCCAAACCACAGAACTCCTATGTCAAGGTAATCTTAGAACCATGCTTTTAAGAGGTATCATAAGCAAAAGGACAAAGATTTTCCAGTTAGTGATGTCCTTTCAGTATTCCACTGGACATAAATGTCTAGACTGACACACAAAGCATTAAAAACATGACAATTCCCTGCAGTTCTGTCTCCTTGTGAGATGAATCTAATAGCTTCTCTTTACTTCAGAAAGGTGGTTGTGAGGATAAATAGAAGAAAAACTGTGAAGTACTTTGACACTTCAGTAAGGCAGACCATCAACCCACAAGCAAAAACCTTGGTGAACTCCACATTCTGAGGGAGAATGTGATCAAAAAGAATATATGAAGAGCTGAGATTTTGCCTGTAAAAGGAGAGGATTTCTTTGAAAGGGGTAAATAGGCTACTTTCCTGCTTTTCATTGAGAAATACTAGATCCAAAAAGAAACTGTACTGTGAACTCCTTAAGATACAGGATATTCTTGTTTGCCTGTGCACACTGCCTTGCAGATAAGGGATCTACTCTGCACCCTACAGTACTGTACTACATATAGAAATGAGTAAAACTTCATTAACATTTAATTAGTTACTCCTGGCCTACACCAGTGACTGAGCTCATTCTTCCTGAAATTCAGTTCTCAGATTAAAATCTGATCTTTTTTCTAGGGCTAACAACATACTTAGCTAATACAGGAACCTTATACGTAATATCTTCATTGATACTATTGAAGAACACTCGTTCAAGAACAAATAGAGGTAAATTCCTG